>NC_057719.1:13391611-13407304 GCF_004010195.1 Chiloscyllium plagiosum
ACCTTGTCTCAGTCCCAACCCTCGAACTCAGCACCACCTTCCTAAGCTGCAATCTTCTTCCTCCCGCCCCCCCCCCATTCTGGCCTATCACCTTAACCTCCTTCCACCTATCGCATTTCCAACGCCCCTCCCCCAAGTCCCTCCTCCCTACCTTTTATCTTAGCCTGCTTGGCACACTTTCCTCATTTCTGAAGAAGGGCTCATGCCCGAAATGTCGATTCTCCTGCTCCTTGGATGCTGCCTGACCTGCTGCGCTTTTCCAGCAACACATTTTCAGCCCTATCTTGAGATAAAACCTATTGTTATTCACTGTTGCCTACCTGCCCCAGTCTGGTCATCTGGCTTCTCCAGTCAACTGTTTTAGTTTCAATTTTAATTTCCTTGTCGTGTTTTAGAAAGGACCATTTATGCATTTTTCTTGCCTTTTCTCCCCACTCCCCCACAACAAAAAGGAAGTTAGAAAGGTAATAATCAGTGACGACGTTACTTGCGGGCTTCAGTAGGATATACATAGAGTAATGAAATGGGCAGGCAAATGTCAGATCAAATTTAATTAAAACATTATAAAATATAACAAACCTGGAAATTCTTGACCACAGAAGGCTGTGGAGGCCAAGTCACTGAATACATTTAAGAGAGGGAATAGATACAATTTTAGATTTTAAAGGCATCAAGGGATGGGAGCGACAGCAGGAAATTTCATTGAGACAGAGATTCAGCCATGATCATGATGAATAGCACAGCAGGCGTGAAGTGCTGAATGGTCTTTTCCTGCTCCTAGCTTCTTTGTTTCCAATGTGCATACTTATGAAATTGTCCATTCTGGGAGCTGGAGCAATATAAACAAACTGGTATAATATTAATGTTATGATCTGGAATGTATAACTTGAAAGATTGGCAGAAACTGATTCAATAATGAGTATTTAGAATCCGAGAAACATAAAAAACAGCAGGGGTAGGCCATTTGACCCATCAAATCTGCTCCACCATTCAATATGATCATGGCTGACCATCCAACTCACTCCCCTATTTTAGCTTGCTACCCCAAATCTTTTGACACCTTTAGCCCTAACAAGTATATCTAACTCTCTAGTGAAAACCTTCAATGTTTTGACCACAACTGCTTTCAGTGGCAGAGAATTTCCGAGACTCACCACGGTGAAGAAATTTCTCCTAAATAGTCAACCCTGCAACTGTAGACTGTGGCTGTACTTAAAGAGAATTGGATAGATGGATAGATTGGAGAAATGGGCAGAATGAATGGTTTTAAAAAGGTCTAGTACAGGCATGATAGGCCAAATGGCCACCTTCTGGGCTGTAAGACTTGATTATTGTAGGAGTCAAAGCTGAATAGGCCCCGAACAATCTTTGTCATGGAGGTGAAAGTGAGGACTGAGGATGCTGGAGATTGGAGTTGAGAGTGTGGTGCTGGAAAAGCACAGTAGGTCAGGCAGCATCCGAGGAGCAGGAGAATCAACGTTTTGGGGATAAGCTCTTCATCAGGAATTCCTGATGAAGGGCTTTTGCCTGAAATGTCAAATCTTTCTCACATGCCAATTATTCATGTGAGTGCCTGAATGCCAGGTGTTGGATGGCTGTTCAAATCCACTGCAGAGGGATCAGCCCAATTCTGCTTTCAGTGATAACATTAACAGGAGGAGAGGCCCGATATTAATTAAGAGCAAGAATGCTGTTGGAAAGACTTCTCCCCAACTCAGAAACAATGAATGCCATTTGTTGCCTGTCTAACCCTCTGCTGTCCAGACTATCTGGCACCAATTCAACTCAGTTACAATGAAATATGATGTAATCTTAGGAGATAGGCTCACTCCCAAGATTTAATCAAATTTGTCCAGCTTATCTTCCCTTCACAAATCCATGTTGACTACTCTGGATTAATTGTGTGTCTCCAAGTATAGCTATGTTCCTTCAGTATGAGATCGCTGTAATAACTTCCCAGCGACTGGAATTAGGCTGAGTGGGCTGTTATTTCCCAATCTACCTCTTCCTTCCTTTTTTGAATATGTGGACAATGCTGAAGTCCTCTGACCCTCAGGCACCTCATCGGCAGCCAGAGAGGATTCGAAGATTGCTGCCAGGATGTCCAGTATCTCCTCCCTTGTCTCCTGGGATACATCTCACCCCCACCCTGCTTTTAGTTGCATTAATTTTTCCAGCGCTATTATTTCACTCATACCAATTTCCTTTAATTTCTCCTTCCAAAGGATATTTGCTTCCCTCACATTTTGGGGAAGGTTTTTGTGTCTTCTCCTCTGAAGACAGAATCAAAGTAGCTGTCTAATTGTCCTGCCATTTGTATTCCCTAAAGGCATTGTGGGTAAACCCACAGCTGGTGGACAGCATTGGTTTACGAAGACAGCTCACAACCACCTTCTCAAGGGCAATGAGGGATGGACAATAAAGGCTGGTGAAATTTTTTAAAAATAAAAGGATGGAATAGTACAGTGAGCTATTTACAGAGCCTGGCTGTCATAAGTGTGTAACGTACTCTCATAACCATGGGCCTCAGTCAAAGAGTGTGCTGCTGGAAAACCACAGCCAGTCAGGCAGCATCTGAGGAGCAGGACAGTTAACATTTTGAGCATAAGCTCTTCTTCAGGAATACAACAGGCCGATTAACCATGCCATAGTCCCTCATCCGTCCTAGAAGTTGCTTTTTTAAAGATCTTGTGCAGTGAGGTTTCAACTTGCTTCTTCTGGATTATTAATTACCACGGCGACAGAGGAACCTCAAATATCTCACAAACACAGCCACCTTTTTTTTTAAAGGAAGAGCTTACAGCTGTGAATGTAATTTTAATGACTGCCTGGAGAGAGGGATGATGTGGAGGAGCCGATGTTGGACTGGGGTGGACAAAGTTAAAAATCACACAATACCAGGTTATAGTCTAACAGGTTTATTTGAAAGCACTAGCTTTCGGAGCGCTGCTCTCTCAGCATGTAGCTGTGGAGCAGGATCATAAGACAGAGAGAGAGAGAGAGAGAGAGACTAGAATGTCACATGATGAATTGTCAGTGATGTCCCAAAGGGTTGGACTTAAAACAGGGAAATACAAATTAAACTGAAACTGCCTGAAAGTTATTTCAGATTATGAACATAATGGGGGAAAAGACTGCAGTCTGAGTGAGAGACATGTTTTATGTTTTCTCCTTTCAAGAAAACTGAAAAACAACCACATCAATGTAATTGACTCTGAAGTGACCCAGCAAGCTGCTTCGTTTATCAATCACGACAAAGTCTCAAAAAAGGCATGGAACTGGACTGACCATCTGACATTGACCTTGACAATGGCAGAAACAGCTTTGAGATACATCTGCACCTATCATTTATTCGTCCGCCCATCCTAAGCATATATACTCATCTTTTCCTCGCTACACTCAGTTCTGAAGAAGGATCACTGGATCCTAAATGTTAACTCTGCTTTTTCTCCCCAGATGCTGCCAGGTCTGTTGAGTTTTCCCAGCAATTTCTGTTTCTGTTTCTGATTTCCAGCATCGGCAGGGTTTTGGGTTTTTATTTACACCTTGTAGATCCTTACCTGAACAGAGGATGGTTGCAGCAAATCGACCCCAATACTAATAATTCCCATTAGTGCAGGCAGCCTCTTGCAGCAGAGTGGTATGCAGTGAGGATTGCTCATACAACACCACCCTCTAAGTGGGACTGCTGTTTAGGTGAGTATTGAATTGGTGCCTATCTCTGTGTATTTGAATAACAGCAATAAAATTAGGCTACATGGAAGAGGTGCAAGAACATTTCTGATAGGATCTGTACTGTTTAATCTCATGCTAATGTGCCAATTCTTCCATTTACACATCTCCTTCCATCAATACTCAGCAAACAACATGACTGTTGCAACTTGTTCATCGTGACATAAATGCATGCTCAAGAATGACGTACACACACAGAGATACACACATAGACTCTGTCTCTCTCTCTCTCACACACACAGACACAGATACACACACACATAGACACACAAACATATACACACAAAGACACACAAATACACAAACAGACACATACACACAAACACGGACAGGTACACAAACACACACACACAGATACACAGAGAAAGACACGCACACACACACACACAGGTATACAGACACACATACACAGATACACACACAGATACACACAGACACATAAACACAAACAAATACAGGTACACAGACACAAAGACACACACACACATATATGCACACATACACACAATACACATCTGTGAACATAGACATGTGCATGCACACACACATGCCTATATCATCCTGCCTGATGGTCATATGAAGAAACAAAACCGTACACGTCTTACCCCTTGGGAGAAGTAGAAAGCAGCAATACCCAGAGGCCAGAAACAGCACAGCATGGAGAAGATGGCCAGACCCAGGTGGTCACGTGGAGGGATCATAATAAAGTTGTCTTCACTATCGCTGTCACTTGAGCAGTCACTCTAGAGAGAAACAGGAGAAGAATGATTGAGTCCATCAGCGGCAGCTCAACACTGATTTTCATTAATAGCACACAAGTAGATAAAAGACTGAATTACCAAAGCCATTAGGAAAACATTCCCAGTAATCTCATCAGATCACACAATGAAGAGAAATACTAGCTAGGAAGAAAATATAGGTCATGGCCTTGGGGAAAAGCATGTAGAACACTGTGTGTAAATCTCTGTCTCTGTGTGTGTGTGTATCTGCATGTGAATTTATATATACATGTCTTTCTACGCTTGTGCATGGGTCATTTGTGTGTCTCTGTGTCTTGTAGTATGCCTGTGTACTGTTTGTCTGTATCTGTATGTGTGTTGCTATGAATGTTTATATATGTATGTCTGTATTGGTGCTTGTACGTGTATGTGTGCGCGTGTTTCAGTGTTTGTGTGCTTGTGTGTGTGTGTGTGTGTGTGAATATGAGTGTGTATGTCTGTAAGAGACAGTGTTTATGTGTATTAGTATGTGTGATTGAGTGAGTGTGTGTGTGTGAGTGAGAGTATGAGAGAGCGTGGGTGTGTCTGAGTGTGTGTGTATATGTGGTGAGAGAGTGTGTGAGAATGAGTGTGTGTGTGAGTGTGTGAAAATGTATGTGTGAGTGTGAGTCTGTGTGAGAATGAGTGCATGAGAGAGTGTGAGAAAGTGTGTCAGTGTGGGTGTTTGTGCTAGAGTAAGGGAGAGTATGGTGTATATGTGTAAATGAGAGAGAGTAGGAGGGAGAGAGAGAGGGAGTGTGTGTGTGTATGAGAGAGAGAGAGAGGGAGACAGAGTGTGCATCTGTCTGTGTGTCTACATGTGTGTATGTAAACATCAGTGAATTAAAAGTTCTTTTCTGCATATTATCTCTCAATCATCGTACATAATTATTTCTGGGTATCTCTCGATTGTATACTGCAATGACTCTCCATATCATGGTGAGATGTGTGAGTATAAAACTAGCAAAGCTGCAGCTAAAAAGCAGAGAGAGACAGTGAGAGCCTATGGAATCACTCTTTCAAAG
The DNA here is from genome assembly GCF_004010195.1 of Chiloscyllium plagiosum. NCBI lineage: Eukaryota > Metazoa > Chordata > Chondrichthyes > Orectolobiformes > Hemiscylliidae > Chiloscyllium > Chiloscyllium plagiosum. Next base: position 13,397,127 of record NC_057719.1, read on the forward strand.
AGGTTTGACAGGTCAAATGGCCTTTTCCTGTGGAACAGAGTCCTATGAATCTGAAACCAGAAAAAGTAGCGACAGGACACCAGGAGAGAAAGTGAATCAAGGGCCAGAAGGCAAGCTCCCACCATTTCCAGGGGGACAGCTTCTTATGAAAGTTCCACATGTGCAAGCAGCAATCTAGAGCCTGGAGCAGGTAAGAATCATAGAATCATCCAGTACAGAAAAAGTCCTTCTGCCCATCGTGTGTATACTGCCAAAAATACACAACAGCCCCACATTCCTGCAGTCAGCACTTAGCCTTATCTAAATACTTTTTAAAGGTTGTGAGGTTTCCTAGTATTCTCTGGGTGAAAGCATTTTTCCTCAAATCCCCTACCTTTCACTTTGAAAGGGTGCCCCCTTGTTCTTGATCTTTCGTCTAAGGGAACAACTGCTTTCTATCCTGTCCATGCCTCTCGTAACCTTGTACACCTCGATCAGATGTCCCCCCTCAAGCTTCTGTTGCTGATAAAGTTAAATTGAAAGGAATGGGGAACCTAGGGGGACTAAAATACTCTTTGAAAGGTCAGCTGAATCCATCAGCAGCTTCCGCCAAGCTGAACAATTGGGGAACTATGAAGAGACACACACAAACATTGAAGAGTAAAGTTCGCATGAGTTCCAAAATATTATCCTTGTGGTGCCGAGTTTCTGGTGGCTGGCCCAGCAAATTGCATATCAGAATCGATTTCCAGTCTATATCCCCCTGTTATTTATGATGCATTTGGTGTGAAATGAGGAGAATGGTTTCACACATTCGCCCCATTGAAAGAAATCTCCCAACAGTCCAACTCCGCTGTTTTCTTGCCATCAGTCCTGTTGATCCCTTCCCGAGTGAATATCCAACGCTCTTTTGAAAGTTACCATTGAACACAATCTTATTAAGCTCAAACTTCACCATCTTGTCTGGAGGGACTTGAACCCGTGACCCCAGAATTTTAGCAGGAGGGGTCTAGATTGCTAGCCCAGTGATATTACCACTACCTACTCACTTATTGCAACTAGGCAAAAGTGAGGACTGCAGATGCTGGAAACCAGATTTTAGATCAGAGTGGTGCTGGAAAAGCACAGCAGGTCAGGCAGCATCCGAGGAGCAGGGAAATCTGCATTTCAGGCAAAAGCCCTTCATCAGGAATAGAGGCAGGAAGCCTCCAGAGTGGAGAGACTTCCCCCCACCCCCATTTATCTCTCCACCCTGGAGGCTCCCTGCCTCTTTGCCCGAAATGTCGATTTTCCTGCTCCTCGGATGCTGACTGACCTGCTGTGCTTTTCCAGTACCACTCTGATCTAAACTCACTTATTGCAGTTGTATCCTCCATTGTTACTCTGACTGAAGGTCAACAATTACATTCAAGGCTGTGAACAGAGGAATGCTGCACACATGCAATACCTATGTATCTGCCAAACTACAAACAGTTTTCCGAACATATTATGTAGGCATTTACTCATACTGGTGGTTCAACAATGGCTTTGAGCTACCATTTTGACAGCTGAAGATTACAATGACAGGTCAATTCAGCTGTCAGGCTTGTTCACAGTGATACCCACGAGGTGTGTTCATGATAGCAGCACGGGTCTGCCTTTGTAATCTGGAGTTTTCATTGTCAGGCTCGTCCCTGTCACTCTTTTCGAAAAGCCAGCTTTGAATATCCGCCAAAGGGATTAACTGTCTTCCACATTTTAACTGGATGGAAGGAGTCAACAGAATTACAAAGTTCAAAGATCAGTAGATGTAATCTCAAAGATAGAATTTGATGTCATTCATTTCAGGCTACATAAGAATAAAACTAAATCTGAATATTGCTGCAGTAAGTTTGAGTTCAGGTGTATTGAACGACAGGAGAGGCTGATTCTTCCCGACAGTCTGGCTGGCCCAGGAGTGTCTGATACAAGAATAGAGAAAACCTACTTCATTCACTACCAATGGCATCCCTCATTTTGATGAGAAAAACCACCCCACTTCACGATTTATTGATGCTGGAAACCATGAAACAGCTTATAATGTCGCATGAACCTTCTCCAATGGAATGAATATTCATTGGGTTAACTCCCCTCGCACAGTAGGGGTACAGGATTGAGCTAATTTATCAAATTAAGTGCCAGCGAGTCAGTGCAATTGCAAGACTTTATGTTGTGATGAGTCTAATGACTGACTGAGATAACAGGCAGACAACCTCAAATTAACCCATTCACTCAGGCAGTTGCAACCAATGGACTTTGTCCAATATTTAGATTTTGGATCCAAATGCCTTTTCATTTTATTTTTTTGCCTGTCATCTCATGAGCAACATGTTGCTGGCAGGAAAGATTAATCTTAAATGGAACTTCAAAGTGTAGCAATGATAATATAAAGAATGTTGCTTCTCTTTCTACTTCTCTGTTCCTACAAAGCAGTTTCAGATTTGGTCTGCAATTCCTGCTGTCATAAGAAGTCAGCTGTTTCCCGATCTATCAATACAATTTAATTTATAAAAGTACTTCTCATGGTCCCATTATCAACATGATCTTGTGGGATGGTAAAACTGGGAGACACAGGCAAAGGATGAAAACATAACATAAGAACATAAGAACCAGGAGGAGGCCTCGAGCCTGCTCCACCATTCAATTAGATCATGGTTGATCTTTTTTGTGTCCTCATCTCCACTTACCCACCCTCTCACCATATCCCTTAATTCCTTTACTGTTCAAAAATTTACCCGTCTTTACCTTGAAAACATCCAACAATGTAGCCTCAACTTCTTCACTGGGCAGGGAATTCCACAGGTTCACAACCCTTTGGGTGGAGAAGTTCCTCCTCAGCTCAGTCCTGAATCTGATCCCCTTATTTTGAGGCAATGCCCCATCGTTCTAGTTTCACCCACCAGTGGAAACATCTCTCTACTTCTATCTTATCCATTCCCTTCATAATTTTATATGTTTCAATAAGATCCCCCCTCGTTCTTCTAAATTCCAATGAGTATAGTCCCAGTCTACTCAATCTCTCCACCTAAGGCAACCATTTCAATTCTGGAATCAACCTAGTGAACCTCCCCCTGCACCCCCTCCAGCGCCAGTATATCCTTTCTCAATCATGGAGACCAAAACTGTGCACAGTATTCCAGGTGTGGCCAAACCAGCACCCTATACAACTGCAACATAACCTCCCTGTGTTTAATGTCCTTCTAGCAACTAAGGACAATGTTCAATTTACCTTCTCAATTATCTGCTGTACCTGCAAATCAACCTTCTATGATTTTTGCACGAGGTCAGCCAGGTCCCTCTGCACAGCAGCTTTTCACAATTTAAATAATAGTCCATTTTGCTGTCATTCTGACCAAAATGGATGACCTTGCATTTATCAACATTGTACTCTATCTGCCAGATCGTTGCCCACTCACTTAACCTATTTACAGAGGAACCTCGATTATCCAAACGAGATGGGTGGGCACCATTTCGTTCATATAAGTGATTATTCGGTTAATTGATTCAATGCCTCTCCTCAGGGGTTTGGCATTTTCTGAACTTTCCTTTTCCCTTGCTCTGCCTGCCTTGCTCCCTCTCTCTGTCTCAGGGTTTGTTTCTGAGCAGAGACATACACTTGTGTATAAGGGACCTGCAGCATTGCTGAATGCTTCACTTCAATGGTATTTGACACAGCGAGCACTTTCTAAGTCCGCTTCCCATTCAATAGACTAGACAGCAGTACACCGTGCACGGGCCCCTGCGACTGGACACCAACAGCAAGACTGCTGCTGCCTTTAGGGAGGTGAGTCTCCAAATAGCGCACACACACACAGACACACACAGACACACACACAGACACACACACACACTGACACACACACAGACACACACACACAGACACACACAGGCACACACAGACATACACAGACACAAAGACACACACACACAGCCACTTACACAACATTTTATTGCAACCTTTTGAGAAGTTTCCACTCTGCCCTGTACTTGACAATGTTGGAGAGATTATTTGGGGGAAGGGGGGTTTAGGATACACCTCTGTGTAGAACTCCAGGGAAAGTGTGGGAAGAGAGAGAGGGCGGATGGTCATTCATCTGGAGACGGTGCCTGGGCTCCCATCAATGTCCAGGAGGTTCTCAGCAGCATTTCAGTAAGTGTTGAATCATTGCAAACAAATGGCATGATCAGTGTTGGAAACACCTCTTTGATGTAATGTTTCTATCAGGACCTCAAGATCTCCTTCAGATAATCCGATATTTGGATAATTGATATTCGGATGATTGAGGTTCCTCTGTATATCCCCTCCAGAGATTTTCAGTGTCCTCTGCACACTTGCTCTACCACTCATCTTAGTGTCATCTGTGAACATTGACACACTACACTTGGTCCCCAATTCTAAAACATCTATGTCAATTGTAAACACCTTTAGGACACCTTTAGATACAAGGAAAAGTTTTTTTCTCTCTCAGAGAGTCACTCGAGTATGGAATCTTCCTATCAGAAGGACATGGAGGCTGGACTGTTGAACTTATTTTGGCTAAATTCCATTGATTTTTGATAGATGAGAGGTCAAGTGTCTTGAGAGTTGAGGCCATAACCAAATCTGCCATATTGATTGGTTAAATAATGGGCAGAAACTGGGAAAATGAAGTATAAAGTGGGAAAATGGGAAGCTGTTCAGTTTGGAAGGGGGAACAAAAGAGCAGGGTATTATTTAAATGGCGGAAAACTGTGGAAAGCTGCAAGAAACTTGTTCATCAAACATAGAAAGCGAGCACACGGGTGCAGCAGGTAATCAGGAAGGCTAAGGGAATGTTGGCCCTTATTTCAAGAGGGTTACAGTATAATAGTGGGGAAGTCTTGCTGAAACTGTACAAGGTAGGGCACGCTTAAACAGGCGAACAGAGTAACCCTGCTCCAACGTTCCTCTCTTTGTATCCTCAAGAATTAAGCACACGTCAACCCTGAATTTCCTCAGCATACACAGATCCCAAATTTCCTTGTGAATTATAGAAATTCTGAATTTCCTCATGGATCATTGACAGTGATCCTGAATGCCCTCAGAGATGATACAAACGGTGAATCTTGAATAACACTGTACCTCCCTATGAAGGCAAATCTGTGATGTTGCCAGTGAGCCAATCTCAAGCTGAAGAAAGTTCCCATTCATTTCAGAATCAGCCATTTTCTATTTTGGGACAGTTTGGTCTTTTCTAAGTTAGATGTCTCAGATGCCAAGAGAATGAATTTGCACAGTAACTTGCAAATTGCGAGTACATATGTGGTTGTGGAATATCCCAACGGTCCAGCAATAAAGGGAATGGAAATATTACCAGGTAAAATAACAGGGAGAGACCCAATATCAACATCTCCGGTCCCAATCTCCATAAATATCTCTCACGAGCAGCGAGACATCGCACTGAAGACGTGAAAATGCTCACATTCAGAGATTCCTGCTACTGCCTCCTATCTCTACACATCATCTGTGAGCTGGGGTCTAGAGTTTCCTCCATCCACTCAACACTGACCATGCCTTCCTTGAAACAGACTTCTATAGTGTGCTGTCAAAAAGTGTGGTGCTGGAAAAGCACAGCTGGTCAGGCAGCATCCGAGGAGCAGGAGAGTCGACGTTTCAAGCATAAGCTCTTCAAAGAACAAAGAGCAAAGATTATCACAGCACAAGAACAGGTCCTTTGGCCTTCCAAGCCTGCGCTGATCCAGATCCTCTATCTAAACCTGCCGCCTATTTTCTAAGGATCTGTATCCCTCTGCTCCCTGACCATTCATGTATCTGTCTAGGATACATCTTAGATGACGCTATTGTTGCCAATCGTACCACCTCAGCTGCCAACACATTCCAGGCACCTACCACCCTCTGCGCAAAGAACTTTCCATGCATATCTCCCCTTAACTTTTCCCCTCTCACTCTGAACTCATGACACCCTGAGTAATTGAGTCCTAGGCTCTGGGACAAAGTTTCTAGCTATCCACCCTGTCTACAGCTCTCACGATTTTGTAGGCCTCAATCGGGTCCCCCCTCAACTGCCTTCTTTCCAATGAAAACAATACTAGTCTACTCAACCTCTCCTCCTAGCTAGCATCCTCCATACCAGGCAACATCTTGGCAAACCTCCTCTGCACCCTCTCCAAAGCATTCACATCCTTTTAGTAATGTGGCGACCAAAACTGTACGCAGTATTCCAAATGTGGCCAAACCAAAGTCTTATGCAATTGTAACATGACCTGCCAATTCTTGTACTCAATACCTCGTCCAATGAAGGAAAGCATGCCGCATGCCTTCTTGACGATCCTACTGACCTGCGTTGCCACCTTCAGGGAATAATGGGCCTGAACGCCCAGATCTCTCTGTATATCAGTTTTCCCCAGGACTTCTCCATTTACTGTATAGTTTGCTCTGGAATTGCATCTTTCAAAATGCATCACCTCTCATTTGTCCGGATTGAACTCCATCTGCCATCTCTCTGCCCAACTCTCCAATCTATCTATATTCTGCTGTATTCTCTGACAGTCCCCTTCACTATCTGCTACTGCAAACTTGCTAATGAGGCAGCCTACACCTTCCTCCAAATCATTTATGTATATCACAAACAACAGTGGTCCCAGCACGGATCCGCGTGGGACACAACTGGTCACAGGTCTTCATTTAGCGGAGCTCCCTTCCATGACTACTCTCTGTGTACTGTTGCCCAACCTGTTCTCTATCCATCTAGCTAGAACACCCTAGATCCCAGGTGACTACACCTCTTATTCAGGAATATGCCGTTTCATTCATTTGATTGACAAAATTCCTGAAATATATTCAGTTCCTGTCCTCAGATTAGTTACTCTCCTGTGTATCAGGCATTGAGGGACATGACACAGAGCAGTTTTTAACACAGAGATACAGTCATAAATTTGGTGCAAGTGGGAATTTCAATTTGAAAATTATTTTAACACCAAGAATTTGACCTGTAAATTCGAAACTGAAAGGGACTCCTGCAGAGTTGACTGGCAATCAGTAGAAATCAGTTGTTTAAATTCATATTTGCTTGCATTTGATGAAACTGATTTAGGAGCTCTAACCTACTAGGAAGGCAATGGTGTTGACAAAAGTAAGCTGTGTGACCTATTTCACAAACTGTGAATTGGTGAATGTGTGAATGGGTCAGTCCAGAACAGAATGCAATGATAATGAAAGAGTAAACCAGTAACAGAGTGCAGTGAGACTGAATGAGTGAATCAGTAACAGTCTGCAGTGAGAGTGAATCAGTGAATCAGTGAAAGTGTGCAGTGAGTGTGAATGAGTGAATCAGTAACAGTGTGCAGTGAGTGTGAATGAGTAAATGAGTGAGACCGTGCAGAGAGTGAAAGAGTAAATCAGTAACAGAGCACAGTGACTGTCAATGAGCAAATCAGTAACAGAGTGCAGTGAGAGTGAAAGAGTGAATCAGTAGCAGAGCGAAGTGATTATGAATGTGCAAATCAGTAACAGATGCTGTGGATGTGAATGAGTGAATCGGTAAAAGTGCGCAGTGATTGTAAATGAGTAAATCAGTAACAGTGTGCTGTGGATGTGAATGAGTATATAATTAATACAGTGCAGTGATTGTGATTGATTAAATGAGTAACAGTGTGCTGTGGATGTGAATGAGTAAATCAGTAACAATGTGCAGTGACTGTTAATGAGTAAATCAGTAACAGAGTGCAGTGATTGTGAATGAGTAAATCAGTAACAGTGTGCAGTGGCTGTGAATGAGTGAATCAGTAACAGAGTGCAGTGATTGTTAATGAGTGAATCAGTAACAGAGTGCAGTGAGCACGAATGAGTGAATCAGTAACAGAGAGCAGAGATTGTGAATGAGTAAATCAGTAACAGTGTGCAGCAGCGATTGTGAATGAGTGAATCAGTAACAGAGTGCTGTGAGTGTGAATGAGTGAATCAGTAACAGTGTGCAGTGAGTGTGAATGAAAGAATCAGTAAAAGAGTGCAGTGATTGTGAATGAGTGAATCAGTAACAGAGTGCTGTGAGTGTGAATGAGTGAATCAGTAACAGTGTGCAGTGAGTGTGAATGACTAAATGAGTGAGACCGTGCAGTGAGAGTGAGAGTAAATCAGTAACAGAGCACAGTGACTGCGAGTGAGCAAATCAGCAACACAGTCCAGTGATTGTGAATGAGTGAATCAGTAGCACAGTGCAATGATTGTGAATGAATAAATCAGTAACAGAACAGTGATGGAATGAATGAATCATTAACTGATGCTGTGATTGTGACAGAGTGAATCAGTAACAGAGTGCAGCGATTGTGAATGAGTGAATCAGTAACAGAGTGCTGTGAGTGTGAATGAGTGAATCAGTAACAGTGTGCAGTGAGTGTGAATGAAAGAATCAGTAAAAGAGTGCAGTGATTGTGAATGAGTGAATCATTAACAGTGTGCAGTGAGAGTGAATGAGTGAATCAGTAACAGCGTGCAGTGAGCGCGAATGAGTGAATCAGTAACAGAGAGCAGAGATTGTGAATGAGTAAATCAGTAACAGTGTGCAGTGGCTGTGAATGAGTATATAAGTAATACAGTGCAGTGATTGTGAATGAGTACATCAGTAACAATGTGCTGTGGATGTGAATGAGTATATAAGTAATACAGTGCAGTGATTGTGAATGAGTAAATCAGTAACAGTGTACTGTGGAGGTGAATGAGTAAATCAGTAACAATGTGCAGTGACTGTGAATGGGCACATCAGTAACAATCACTGCACTCTGTTATAGACTTAGTCATTCATTCTCACTGCACCCTGATAATGATTCACTAATCGACAATCACTGCACTCTGTTACTGATTCACTCATTCACAATCACTGCACTCTGTTACTGTTTCACTCATTCACTCTCTCTGCACACTGTTAATGATTCACTCATTCACAATCGCTGCACTCTGTTACTGATTCACTTATTCACTTTTACTGCACACTGTTAATGATTAACTCATTCACAATCACAGCACTCTGTTACTGATTCACTGATTCACAATAGCTGCACTCTGTTACTGATTCACTCATTCACAATCGCTGCACACTGTTACTGATTCACTCATTCACTCTCACTGCACACTGTTACTGATTCACTCAGTCACACTCACTGCACATTGTTACTGATTCACTCAGTCACACTCACTGCACACTGTTACTGATTCACTCATTCACAATCACTGCACTCTGTTACTGATACACTCAGTCACAATCACTGCACTCTGTTACTGATTCACTCATTCACGCTCACTGCACTCTGTTAATGATTCACTCATTCGCAATCACTGCACACTGTTACTGATTCACTCAGTCACAATCACTGCACTCTGTTACTGATTCACTCATTCACGCTCACTGCACTCTGTTAATGATTCACTCATTCACAATCACTGCACTGTGTTACTGATTCACTGATTCACACTCACTGCCCACTGTTACTGATTCACTCATTCACTCTCACTGCACTCTGTTACTGATTCACTCATTCACAGTCACTGCAAATGTTACTGATTTTCTCATTCAGTGTACAGTGAGAGTGAATGAGTACAAGTGTGGCGAGATTGTAAATGAGTGAATCATTAAAACAGTGCAGTGAGAGTGAATGAGTAAATAAGTAACAGAGTGCTTTGATGGTGAATGAGTAAATCGGTAACTGTGTGCTCTGAGAGTGAATGCGTGAGTGAGTACCAGTGTAGTGAGAGTGAATGAGTGAATCAGTAAAAGGATACAGTGATTGAAAATGAGTAAATCAGTAACAGCATGTAGTGATTGTGAGTGAATAAATCAGTACCAAACTGCAGTGATTGTCCATGAGAAAAGCAGTAACAGAGTTAAGTGAGAATGAATGACTAAATCAGGAACAGAGTGCAGTCATTGTGAAGAAGTAAACCAGGAACAGTGAGCAGTGAGAGTGAATCAGTGAATCAGTAACAGTGTGCAGTTATTGTGAATAACTGAATCAGTAACAGTGTGCAGTGAGTGTGAATGAGTGAATCAGTAACAGAGTCCAGTGAGTGTGAATGAGTGAATCAGTAACAGAGTCCAGTGAGTGCGAATGAGTGAATCAGTGAAAGTGTGAATGAGTGAATCAGTAACAGTGTGCAGTGAGTGTGAATGAGCGAATCAGTGAAAGTGTGAATGAGTGAATCAGTGACA
>NC_057719.1:13407804-13482500 GCF_004010195.1 Chiloscyllium plagiosum
TGCAGTGATTGTGAATGAACGAATCAGTAACAGCGTGCAGTGAGAATGAATGCGTGAATCAGTAACAGAGTGCAGTGATTGTGAATGAGTGAATCAGTAACAGATTGCAGTGATTGCGACAGAGTGAATCAGTAACAGAGTGCAGTGATTGCGAATGAGTGAATCGGTAACAGTGTGCAGCGACTGTGAATGAGTGATTCAGTAACAGTGTGCAGTGATTGTAAATGAGTGAATCAGTAATAGAGTGCAGTGATTGTGAATGTGTGAATCAGTAACAGAGTGCAGTCATTGTAAATGAGTGAATCATTAACAGTGTGCAGCGATTGTGAATGAGTGAATCAGTAACAATGTGCAGTGATTGTGAAGTAGTGAATCAGTACCAGAGTGCAGCGATTGTGAATGAGTGAATCAGCAACAGTGTGCAGTGATTGTGAATGAGAGAATCAGTATCAGAGTGCAGTAATTGTGAATGTGTGAATCAGTAACAATGTGCAGCGATTGTGAATGAGTGAATCAGTAACAGAGTGCAGCGATTGTGAATGTGTGAATCAGTAACAGAGTGCAGTCATTGTAACTGAGTGAATCATTAACAGTGTGCAGCGATTGTGAATGACTGATTCAGTAACAGAGTGCAGTGATTGTGAATGAGTAAATCAGTAACAGTGTGCAGTGATTGTGAATGAGTGAATCAGTAACAGAGTGCAGTAATTGTGAATGTGTGAATCAGTAACAACGTGCAGCGATTGTGAATGAGTGAATCAGTAACAGAGTGCAGTGATTGTGAATGAGTAAATCAGTAACAGTGTGCAGTGAGAGTGAATGAGTGAATCAGTAACAGAGTGCAGTGAGAATGAATGAGTGAATCAGTAACAGAATGCAGTGATTGTGAATGAGTGAATCAATAACAGAGTGCTGTGATTGTGAATGAGTAAATCAGTAACAGTGTGCAGTGATTGTGAATGAGTGAATCAGTAACAGAATGCAGTGATTGTGAATGTGTGAATCAGTAACAATGTGCAGCGATTGTGAATGAGTGAATCAGTAACAGAGTGCAGTGATTGTGAATTAGTGAATCAGTAATAGTGTGATGTGATTGTGAACGGGTTAATCAGTAACAGAGTGCAGTGATTGTGAATGAGTGAATCAGTGACAGAGTGCAGCGATTGTGAATGAGAGAATCAGTATCAGAGTGCAGTAATTGTGAATGTGTGAATCAGTAACAGTGTGCAGCGATTGTGAATGAGTGAATCAGTAACAGAGTGCAGTGATTGTGAATGAGTAAATCAGTAACAGTGTGCAGTGATTGTGAATGAGTGGATCAGTAACAGAGTGCAGTGAGTGTGAATGAGTGAATCAGTAACAGAATGCAGTGATTGTGAATGAGTGAATCAGTGACAGAGTGCAGTGATTGTGAATGAGTGAATCAGTGACAGAGTGCAGTGATTGTGAATGAGTGAATCAGTAACAGAGTGCAGCGATAGTGAATGAGTGAATCAGTAACAGAATGCAATGTGAGTGAATGAGTGAATCAGAAACAGAGTGCAGCGATTTTGAATGAGTGAATCAGTAACAGTGTGCAGTGATTGTGAATGACTGAATAAGTAACAGTGTGTAGTGAGTGTGTGTGTGTGAATCAGCAACCGAGTGCAGTGTTTTTGAATGACTAAATCAGTAACTGACTTCGGGGATAGTGATTAAGTAATTCAGTACCAGAGCGCAGTGAGACTGAATCAGTTTATCAGTAACAGTGTGCAGTGATTGTGAATGAGTAACTCATTAACAGCATTGTGATAGCTAATGAGTAAATCAGTAACATAGTTCTGTGTGATCGTGAATGAGTAAATCAGTAACAGAGTCCAGTGACTGTGAATGAGTGAATCAGCGACAAAATGCAGTAATTGTAGATGTGCAATTCAGAACCAGAGTGCTATGATTCTAAATGTGTACATTAGTAACAGAGCTGAGTGACTGTTAATGAGTACATTAGTTGTGTGCACCTTGGCTCTTACAGGATATTCGTAGCTTATGCGGCAATGCACTTGTTAGTTCCAAGAATATGGTATCAAAAGGTGCAACAAACATTCATTGCAATCCTCGGAAATATACAGGTACTAGGGGGACCCCTTATGTGGTGCATTGGTTGTGTCCCTATCCCTGGCCCTGGAGGCCTGAGTTGAAGTCCCACCAACTCTAGAGGTGTGTTATAACATCTCTGATCAGGATTATTCCAAAACTAGGCAGACGTGTTTCAGCGTATGCACTTCGTTTCTGATCTGAAATGAAACGTTCTGTTGAAAACAAGCTGCTCTTTCTAACTGTGTTGTTTCTTCAAGTAACCCCCAGTTAAATTTAGTTTGATAACTCAATATCATAATGCATCATTCTATAATGTAGTGATGTCATCATGAGCATTTCTCTTAAAGATATACCAACTGTGAAACATAACAGCTTAATTTTTCCAAAGATGAAAACTTACAGAAACTCATAAAATTCCAACAGGCTTAGAGAGGTGAGCTGGATTAGTGGTGCTGAAAGAGCACAGCAGTTCAGGCAGCATCCGAGGAGCAGTAAAATCGACGTTTCGGGCAAAAGCCCTGCTGTGCTCTTCCAGCAACTGATGAAGGGCTTTTGCCCGAAACGTCGATTTTACTGCTCCTTCGATGCTGCCTGAACTGCTGTGCTCTTCCAGCACCACTAATCCAGAATCTGGTTTCCAGCATCTGGAGTCATTGTTTTTACTTTAGAGAGGTGAGCTGCAGGAAATATGTACCTGTTGACTTGGGGTGTCCAGAGCCAGGGTTCACAGTGTAAAGTGGCACAGTGGCTCAGTGGTTAATACTATTGCCTCACAGCTCCAGTGACACGAGTTCATTTCCAGACTCGGATGACTGTCTGTGTGGAGTTTACCCATTCTCCCTGTGTCTGCGTGGATTTCCTCCGGGTACTCTGATTATCTCCCATAATCTAAAGGTGTGTAGGTTCGGTGGATCAGCCTGGGAAATGCAGAGTTACAGGGATAGGGTGGGATGCTCTTCAGCGAGCTTGAAGGGCTGAATGGGCCGGCTTCGATACTGTTAAAGTTCTGTGATATAGTACAAACTATTTAGGACTGAGATGAGGAGAAACCTCTTCATTCAAAGAGGAATGAGCCTGTGGAATTCACTACCACAGAAAGGGCCAAAACATTGAATAATTTCACAAAGGAGTTGGAAATCACACGTGGGGTTAAAGGGATCAAAGGGTTTAGGGGGAAAGTGGGAAGTTGCTATTGAGTTGCATGATCTGAATGAATGGACGAACAGGCTCAAATGGCCTACTTCTGTTCCTATTTTCGATGTTTTTATGAGTGCTATCCTCCCCATTGTTGGACTCTTCACCCTCTATAAGCGATATGGTTGAGTACTGGCATTTACTCTCATAATCAATTCTAGAGAAACGTTGATCACCAACGCAAATAGAACTGCTCGATGTCGAGTGAAGTGTGTGATGTGATTGAGAGATTGTGATGTTGGTAGCTCACACTACACTCCAGCCAGAGACGAGTGGGTTGGAATTTAAATATTCATTCTTCAGAATGATTCAATTGAACTGTAAGTAGTGTGGTAGCACAGTGGAGACCTCTCAAAGCTGTTTTTATCCTAACTTGGTAATTACCCATTACCTTTTCAACTCCCTCCCTCTCTGAAATTGGATGAAATGTAAAGTACTTTTTGGAATTTAGCATGACGAGGCTGAATAGGCTGGGACTGTTTTCCCTGGAACATCGGAGGCTGAGGGGTGGCCATATAGAGGTTTATAAAATCATGGGGTGCGTAAATAGGTAAATAGACAAGGTCTTTTCCCTGGAGTGGGGGAGTCCAGAACTAGAGGGCATTGGGGTGAGAGGAGGAAGATTTAAAAGGGACCTAAGGAGCAACTTTTTCACACAGAAGGTGGTGCGTGTATGGAATGAGCTGCCAGAGAAAGCGGTGGAGGCTGGTACAGTTACCAACATTTAAAAGGCATATGAATAGGAAGGGTTTGGCGGGATATGGGCCAAGTGCTGGCAAATGGGACTAGATTGGGTTGGGATATCTGGTGGGCATGGACAAGTTGGACCGAAGGGTCTGTTTCTGTGCTGTACATCTCTGAGACTCTATGATCCCAGTTGTAGAGCACAATCAACGACACTTCAACAGCACAAGAGAAGATTTTTTTCCAGTTATTGCCCCTTGAAGTCTGAACACAGAATGCAGATGTTTACTGCCCACTTCGGGGTTTTGGGGTTTTTATTTCAGTGTCTGTGCCCTTGTCCTGTAAGTACACTCTGGGGTGGGATTATTGGGTTGTAATTCTTTGCCCCCAAGGGTAATGGAGACTCAGTTGTTGAGTGTGTTCAAGTCTGAGATCCATAAGTTTCTACATATGAAACAAAACCAAGTGATCTGGAGATAGTTTGGGAAACTGGTGGAAGATCAATTGTGATTGTATGGAATAGCAGAGGCTGAATGGCCTATATCAGCCCTAATTGTATGTTCCTGCATATCCAGTGTGCAGTTATCTTCCAGAGCCTACACCCTACTAAATCCGATCCAATAATTTGCTTTATCCTGAGCATCAAAAGGTTACCTTCAGACACCAGGTTCCAGAAGATTCTCATCTCTTTTTACTGAAGAAATTTCTTAACATTTCAGTTCTAAATAATCAACCCTTTTCTCTCAGCCTTTTAGCCCCCTGTTCTCGATTTCATAGCTTTGGGGAAAAATGTTATCTCCACAGTTAATGCTTTTAAGGTTTTGCTATGTTTCTACCAAGTTAAAAATGTCACAACACCAGGTTACAGTCTAACAGGTTTATGTGGAAGCACTAGCTTTCGGAGCACTGCTCCTTCATCAGCTACCTGTTGATTTTTAACTTTATCCAGCCCAACACCAGCTCCTCCATACTATGCTTCTACAAGTTTACCTCACATTATTTTAAACACTGAGCATCAATGGCTTAGTCCACTCATGAATTCTGTGAGGTGCTGGAAGGATTGCCATGAGGACAGGAAAGAGTGTGAAGTTAAACTAAAGAACAAGTATAGTGGTTAGTATCCCCGCCTGTCACGCGGGATACCAGGGTTCAATTCCCCGCCCGGGGAGGCTGTGGTATTTGGGCGGCACAGTGGTTAGCACTGCTGCCTCACAGCGCCAGAGACTCGAGTTCAATTCCAGCGTCGGGCAACTGTCTGTGTGGAGTTTCCACATTCTCCCTGCATCTGTGTGGGTTTCCTCCGTCTGCTCTGGTTTCCTCCCACAGTCCAAAGATGTGCAGGTTAGGTGAATTGGCCATGCTAAATCGCCTGTAGTGTTAGGAGAAGGGGTAAATGTAGGGGAATGGGTCTGGGTGGGTTGCTCTTTGAAGGGTTGTTGTGGACTTGTTGGGCTGAAGGGCCTGTTTCCACACTGTAAGTAATCTAATCAAACAATTCGCATTTATACTGTTCCTTTAATGGGCCAAAACACTCCAGAGGAGAGTTATCTAATGAAATTTGACAATGAGGGCATTATTGGTCAGGCCAGTATTCGTAAACATCTAGAAGTGAAAAGTGTTTTGTTGCCACAAGCTGCTGCCATTTTGAGTTACGGTGGCACAGTGGTTAGCACTGCTGCCTCACAGTGCCAGAGACCCGGGTTCAATTCCCGCCTCAGGCGACTGACTGTGTGGAGTTTGCACGTTCTCCCCGTGTCTGCGTGGGTTTCCTCCGGGTGCTCCGGTTTCCTCCCACAGTCCAAAGATGTGCAGGTCAGGTGAATTGGCCATACTAAATTACCCGTAGTGTTAGGTAAGGGGTAAACGTAGGGGTATGGGTGGATTGCGCTTCGGCGGGTCAGTGTGGACTTGTTGGGCCGAAGGGCCTGTTTCCACACTGTAATCTAATCTACTCTAATAAAATGAAATTCCACAAATACAGTTCATCTTTTGTACAATGGAGAGAGCGGGCAATGGCCTAGTGGTATTATTGCTGGACTGTTAATCCAGAGAACTAGGTATTGCTGTGGGAGCTTAGATTCAAATCCTGCCACAGTAGATGGTGGAATTTGAATTCAATCAAAAAAAAATCTGAAACTAAGTGTCTAACGATGGCCACAAATTGTTCACCAATGCTCCTTCAGGAAAGAAACTGCTGTCCTTACCTGGTCTGGCCTACATGTGACTCCAGACCCACAGCAATGTGGTTGACTTTTAACTGCCCTCTGGGCAATTAGGGAAGGACAATAAATGCTGGCCTAGCCAGTAACATGAATGAATTATAAAAAGAAAGGGGTCTTCAAACACAGCTCCAAGGCTTCTGCAAGGTGTCCTTGGCCTCAAGAAGTCCCCGCTCAACAACAACCCCACCAAGAGTTCCTGTTCCTGTCACTGTCACAGCAAAAGACCTGTAGGTCCCCAGGTCCATGTGCTAGGCCTACCACAGTTGCGAGTCCCTGCTCCAGGCACCTCCTCCACCGCAGTAAATCACCGCTGCCAAGAGCCCAAATTCTGCCACAGCCAAAGACCCATTGAATCCCCAAGTCCAGGTTTCAGGCCTACTATACCCAGGAGTTCTCACTCCGGGCACTGCCGAAGCCAATGACCCACTGACCCTGCACTAGAGAGAGAGAGAAGGATGAGGCTAGCCTGGAGTGGACAGGCTCAGGAGTCCAAACACTACGTACAATGCTGGCATCACCATATTGTGAGTAAAAGATTAATTGTTTTCAGGAAGGTCATGACGAGTGCCTTCAAGAACCGTAGGGACACCTACAGTCTTTGTTCTGTGGGGACACCTATGGTACTTGTTGTTAGGGACACGTAATGTGCTTGTTGTGTAGGGACACGTAATGTGCTTGTTGTGAAGGGACACCTACAGTCCTTGTTCCGTATGGACACCTACACTCCTTGTTGTGTAGGGATAGCTACAGATCTTGTTCCGTATGGACACCTACAGTACTTGTTTGTACGGACACCTACAGTCCTTGTTCCGTATGGACACCCACAGTCCCTGTTTTGTAGGGACACCTACAGTCCTTGTTGCTGAGGGACACCTACAGTCGTATTATGGAGAGAATTCCAGGATTTCGAACCAGTGATGCTGAAAAATGACATATTTTCAAGTCAGGCTGGTGGGAGTGTTGGAGAGGAACTTATAGGTGGTGGTGTTATGTGTTGGATCACATCTAGGCCAGATCACATTATAGACTTCTTTCCCTAAAGGATTTGGGGAACCAGTTAAGTTTTTATGGCAGTATAATCCAGAGTTTTACATTTTTATCATCTGCTATGGTGGGATTCAAACTCCTGTCCTCTGAACATTAACTCAGGATTCTGAATTACTAGCCCAATGATAATAACCCCATGCCAAACCTCTCTAATGGGATACAACCCGGTAAGTGACTTTGTATTAGATGGTATCCGAGATGATTATTTGAGAGTGTAATTGGAGCTGTACTCATTCAAACTAGTGGGGAGTATTCCAATACACTCCTTACTTATGTCTTGTGGATGGTGGACAGACATTTTGGAGGCAGGAAGTCAGTTACTCACTGCATAATTCACAGCGCCCAAACTGCTTTTGTAGTCACAGTATTTACAGGACTAATCCAGGGTGTTAATACTAGAGGATTTAATGACAAGCATAAAGAGGCTTTGGTTAGATTTTTTCTTGATGGACATGGTCACTGCACAGCACTTGTGTAATATTAATGTTACTTGCCACTTATCATTTCAAGCATGGAGGTTGCCCAGTTCTTGCTGCGTATGGACACCTCTTGCTGAGGTGTTACAGATGGTCTTTAACATTGTGCAATAGTCAGACTATTTCTCATTTATAGAGTCAAAGAGTCATCGAGATGTACAGCACAGTAACAGACCCTTCAGTCCAACTCATCCATGCTGACCAGATATCCTAACCTAATCCAGTCCCATTTGCCAGCACTTGGCCCATATCCATCCATCCAAACCCTTCCTATTCGTCCAGATGCCTTTTAAATGCTGTAATTTTACCAGCCTCCACCACATTCTCTGGTAGCTCATTCCATACACGTACCACCCTCTGCGTGAAAAAGTTACCCCTGAGGTCCCTTTTATATCTTTCCCCTCTCACCTTAAACCTTATGCCCTTTAGTTCTGAACTCCTGATCCTGTGATGGAGGGAATGTCACTGATGAAGCAATTGAAGATGGTTGGGCCTAGAACACCACACTGAGGAACTCTCCAATCCTGCATGTTGTGTTATATCACATGGGTGATATGCAGCATGACTTTAATAGACATCCTTGTGATATCATCACCAGGCAATAGCATGTGACCTGAGGATATAGAGTTCTCCATCTTAACTGGAGACACCTGAAACATGATATGTTGATACAGGCATGTCACTGTTGGTATCTGAATAACGTAATATGGACCCTTATCTTGGAGTAGTTTCATTCGTAAGATTCAAACCATACCCACTGTGGTGGACCGATGTGGTGCGATAAACCAGTCAACAATCCCAAACAGCGTTAGCTACACCATTTTGACATGCTCAGCAGTTTCAGGGAAGATACAATATCACATCTCAAGGTCAATGATATTTATTGATCTTCCAGTGTGCAAATTCAGGAGAAGCTTTGAGTGAAACAGAATGAAATGGAGTGCAAAGCTACAATTCTGAAAGTTGACTATCACACAGACTGGTGTAGCTCCAACACGTGTATCTCGAAGTAAGGTGTCACGATAGAAGTAGGCCTAGATCTGAGATGCTTCAACCCTTCATTCCAAAGGCCTCCACATAAAGTATCAAGAAGAGCTAAATCCTATTGGTAGATGAATCTCAAGAGCTCAGAACATTTAGGATACCATTTGGATGATCCTATTTCTCATAGTTAGGCTATCGATAAGCCAAGGTCTATTCCGACAGGACATTGGAATAGACTTCTTCGAGGAGAAAGTGAGGTCCCCTTCATTCCAAAGGCCTCCACATAAAGTATCAAGAAGAGCTAAATCCTATTGGTAGATGAATCTCAAGAGCTCAGAACATTTAGGATACCATTTGGATGATCCTGTTTCTGAAAGTTAGGCTATCGATAAGCCAAGGTCTATTCCGACAGGACATTGGAATAGACTTTGCAAGAATGCAGCTGACTGTGTTGGCATAGTTGGCAATATTTGAGTTATGGTTACAACCACAGCCTTCGCACAGTGATGCTAGCAGTATAAAACCAAGAATTAGTATTTAACCAGCATTACGCCCTGCTTCAACATCAGCCAGATAAACATTTCTGTGTTCATTCTCTCCGCAAACGGAATCTGGCCTGATGCAAATGAGATCAAGGATGTTAACCAAGTGACCAACCCCCAGAATAAAGGGGATCTCTGATGCCGCCTTGAATCTTCCAACCTCTTCTCGCTAAATATTCTCATCTCTGTGGAAAAGGTGAGAGAACTGCGTAAGTAGGATGTCCCCTGTGTGTAGCAAAACACAACCACCAAAACGTCTTTGCTTCCCTTGTGCGAGTTCTGCAATACTGCAATCACAGGGAAAACAATTCTGGAAGTGGACATATCATCAAATGGTCCAAGCTTGTGTCTTCTACAAGATATAGCTTCTAATTTTACTGAGGAGCTTGGTGCATGATACCTTCCCAAATACTTTCTGGAAATCTAATACATTACATCCATGGATTCTTCTTTATCTATTCTGCTTGTTACCTCCTCAAAAAATTCTGTTAAATTTGTCAGGCATGGTTTCTCCTTCATAAAGCCAAGCTGTCTCTACATGATATATTCTGAATGCTCTGCTATTACATCCTTTATAATAGACAGTAAGTAACATTTTCCCAATAACAGATGATAAGCTAACTGACCTATAGTTACTGCTTTATTGTCTTCTTTCTTTTTGAATATATGTGTTACATTAAGAGTTTTCTAATCTTCAGACACTTTTTCAGAATCTAAGAATTCTTGGAAGATTGCTACCATTACACTCTATCTCTGTAGCTACTTCCTTTAATATTCCAGGATACAGAGTGCCATTGAGTCACATAGCAACGAAACAGACCCTTGGGTCCAACCAGTCCACGCCAAACATAATCCCAAACTAAACTAGTCCCACCTGCCTGCTCTAAGCCCATATCCCTCCAAATCTTTCTTATTCATGTGCATATCCAATTGTCTTTTTTTTAAAATGTATTTTTGTTGAAAAATTGATTTTTTAATCTTACAACAAATGCAAAACAATACAAAGAAAGAGCCAAAATAAAATTGTAAAAAACCCAAACCGCCCTCAGGTACAAATGTATAAATATGTATAAAAAATATATATTAAAAAAAAACTCAACTAATTACTTAACTAAATGAACAACAAACCAATAAATAATAATAATACAACTCAGCTAAACAAAACACTAGCTCTCGAATATCAAGGGCATTAATTTTCACATATTCATGCATTCACAGTTTCCCTCTCTGGATATTCTGGATATTGGACTCGTAAAGCATAATCGTTATGGTTATATAAAAGCCCTTATTAATGTGGCAAACAAATCTGTGTCCGTATCTTCCCATGCCTCTGAGAAGACCTCAATGCCTAGCTCTCTCTCCCACACCCTGCAGAGTCAATCAAACTCATCTGAGGGGCCGCACCCCCCCAATTGATGATATAAAGTGCTGACAGAAAATGTACTCTTAGCACTGAGCACCCTCCTCTCTATGTTGGATTTGTAGGGATCAGTCAAAAGTATAGTCTTTTATTGAATAAAATCCATAAATTGAAAAAAAAACGAAAGAGGTCCCTGCTAGATAGCTCATACTTCCATGCTAACTAACCAAAAGACATCATTGTGCTTCCCTCAAATAAATCCTCCATGCAAGATACACCCCTAGCTGCCCAATGTTTGAATCCTGAATCCTGAATCCCCGGTTGAAAACCCGGCAGACCCATTATGTGACCACTTAAATGGAAATTGAGATTCACCCTCAAACCTAGCACCTCCATAAGACAACCCATAAATATAGCCTCTGATTTTGCAAAATTAATCTTGTACCCCAAAAAGGTGCCAAACGAGCTGATGCATTGTATCAGGCGAGACACTGAAACGGCTGGATTTAACAATGAGGACATTGTCACGTACAACAAAACCTTCTGTAATTTTGATCCCACTTCTGGAGCCAATGAATTAGGATCCCTCTGGATGGCCTCCGCCAACGGTTCAATCACCAATGTAAAAAACAATGGTGAAAGGGGACAGCCCTGCCGACTGCCCCTAAAAAGTATTAAAATGGCTGGGTCATACCCCATTGGTGATGACTGCAGCAAGAGGGTCACTATAGAGAACCTTTACCCATCTTATAAAGGCTTCACCCAAGGCAGACTGCTCCAGAATATAAAAAAGGTATGGCCCCTCAACTCGGTCAAATGCCTTCTCTGCATCTGCAGAAAACACCAATCCCTATATTGACTGTTGTTGACACGCTTGAATTACATTAAGCAGCTTCCTAACGTTATTGGAGGATCTGCAGCCTCTATGAAGCCTGTCTGGTCCTCTTTAACAATAGAAGGGACACAGTCTCCAGTCTTAATGCAAGAATCTTAGAGAGGATTTTAAAAGTCCACATTTAAGAGTGAAGTGGGCCTGTAAGAAGCACAGTCCTCCAAAACCATCCTTTTTTTTAAGAATGAGTGAAATATTGGCCTCTCTTAGAGATGGTGATCCAGACTGTTCGAGTCATTGAACATGTTGAGCATCGGGCCTGACAGCATGTTTATAAATTCCTTATAGAATTCACTGGGAAGTCCATCAGGACCGGGCGCCTTTCCACTTTGAAGCTGCTTCACAGCCTCCGGCACCTCTCGCTCTGATAAGGGGAGCATTGAGAAAGGACTGTTGTTCAGGGGTCACACCCAGGAGCTTCAGATCCTTGAAAAAAGACTCCATCTTGGCCCGCCCCTCCTCACAACCCTCAGATTGGTGCAATTCAGAGTAAAATCTCTGGAATGCTACTTTAATCTTTTTTGGAATTGCATGTTAGTTTCCCAGACCCTTCCCTAATTGACGTAGTGGCTTGAGTGGTGAGTACACTCGGTACCTGCCTGGTTTGTCACCATGCTCATATAACCTTTGCTTTGCAAAAGTAAGCTCCTTCTTTGCTGTCTGCGTGAGCATGGAATTCAATGCAGACCGCAGCACCATAATCCTCTGTAGCTTGGCCAACGAGGGTCTGTCAAAGTAAACCTCCTCAGCTGCTTTCAACCATGCTTCGAGGAGACGTTGCAGCTCGCCCTTCTGCCACTTCCTACTGGCAGAGTAGGAAATAACTAACGCCTGGCATAGGCTTTGGCAGTTTCCCAAAGGATGGATGGGCGACCAACTGAGCCTGAATTAATGTCTATGAACTCCCTAAATTCCTTAGAGAAGTACTCCACAAAGTTATCATCCCTAAAGATAAAGGGATCCATTCGCCAGTGCCTCGGGCCCGCTATAGGTAAACTGGAGCGTGATCGGAGATGGTACTATTACCAATCGTACAAGATGCCACTAAGTCCAGGTTGCCATGGGGGTCAAACAAAAATCAATCCTATGTGACATCTGTGTGAATTGGAAAAATACTGTAAAATCCCTGCCTGTAGGGTGGAGACCCCTGCAGATGTCCACCAACCCTATCTCCACACATAGATCCACTACAGAAAATAATCAGCCTGGAGTCCAGTTACTAGTGGTGTGCCACAAGGATCTGTTTTGGGACCATTGCCGTTTGTCATTTTTATAAATGACTTAAACGCAGGCATAGGTGGATGGATTAGTAAATTTGCAGGCGACACTAAAGTCGGTGGAGTAGTGGACAGTTTGGAAGAATGTTACAGGTTGCAGGGGTCTTGGATAAACTGCAGAATTGGGGTGAGAGGTGGCAAATGGAGTTCAGTGCAGCTAAATGTGAGGTGATGCACTTTGGGAAGAATAACAGGAATGGGTCAATGGAAAGATTCTTGGTAGTGTGGATGTGCAGAAGGATCTTGGAGTCCATGTGCATAGATCTCTGAAAGTTGCCACCCAGGTGGATAGTGCTGTTAAGAATGCATATGGTGTGTTAGGTTCCATTGGTAGAGGGATTGAGTTCCGGAACCGCAATATCATGCTGCAACTGTACAAAACACTGGTGCGGCCGCACTTGGAATATTGTGTACAGTTCTGGTCACCCCATTACAGGAAGGCTGTAGAAGCATTGGAAAAGGTGCAGAGGAGATTTGATAGGTGCAGAGGAGGTGCAGACCAGGATGTTGTCTGGTCTGGAGGGAAGGTCTTATGAGGAAAGGCTGAGAGACTTGGGTCTGTTACAAGATGATCAGAGGATTAGATAGGGTAGACAGTGCAAGACTTTTTCCTAGGATGATGACGTCACCTTGTACGAGAGGGCATAACTACAAATTGATGGGTGATAGATTTAAGACTGATGTCAGAGGCAGGTTCTTTACACAGAGAGTGGTAAGGGTGTGGAATGCCCTACCTGCTAATGTAGTCAACTCAACCACATTAGGGAGATTTATATAATCCTTAGATAAGCACATGGATGATTTTGGGATAGTGTAGGGGGACGAGCTGAGAATAGTTCACAGGTCGGCGCAACATCAAGGGCTGAAGGGCCTGTTCTGCGCTGTATTGTTCTATGTTCTATGTTCTAATTGTTTAGTTTATACAGAGAGTATTGGGGGGCCTTTGGGCAACCTGTCTACTGTGGGATCCATGAAACAATTGAAGTCCCCCCCTGAAATGATAAGCCAGGACTCAAAACCTTTCAGCTTAGAGAACCCATCTACCAGAAATTTGAGGGGATAGGCCGGAGGGCAGCAAACATTTAAAACACTATATTCTTCCCCTTTTATCAAGGTTTTCAGGATTACAAACCTCTCAAGTGTGTCTTTAACACAGTCTAATAATTTAAATGAGTCCTCTTAACCAATATAGCTGCTCCCCTACTTCAGGTACTAAAAGATGAAAAGTAAACCCGATCAAAGCCATCCTGGTGTAGTTTCAAATGCTCCCTATTATCCAAGTATGTCTCCTGTAATAAAGTAATATCCACCTTTTCCTTTCTAAGACTAGAAAGTACCTTCTTCCACTTAATTGGTGAGTGACTCTCCTTGATGTTCCAGGTACATCATTTAATCAAGTCATTAGCCATAACCTTCTGCAGTAACAGTTAGATTCCAGAGAGGAGGAACTCGAATTACAAATCGCCGAGTCTTAGTGTCGCAAGATCCATCGAACATAAAAACTACATCAACTACAACCATGATAGTTAACAAACCAACAAAGCTATTAAAGACTATATACAACAAAAACCAAGACACAAACCAACATATAAAGTGTCAACAGCACTCAATAGGAGAACCCATCCCCTGCCCAAAGGGGGCATCTACATATCCCAGAACCCACTTCCCATCCCCCTGCCAATACAGCAGCCAGGGCATTTAAATACCTGAACTGGGCATAAACTGCCCATAAGTAGGCATCTAGCCATCCCAATCGTTTTCCCTCCTCCGAGCTAGAGCCGCACCACAAACACAAGCAGAAAAGAAAGAAAATATATCATGGAATAGCAATGTGAATAAAGACATTTTGAAAAAAAAGGGTAAGTACCCCACCGATCATTTGGTGCAACTTAACTGAGAAACTGAAAGTACACATCCCTACTGTTCCCAAGCATAGTTTAGACCAGATTATTACCAATAATAAAAATAAGGAAAAGAAAGCCCCAACTGGACTTCCTCTGTTTTAAAAGAAAAGTTGAGACATACCCAAACTACACTACTATTTGTACATACTATTGTTCAGATTAAGTTAATTTGTCCACAAAGTCTCTTGCCTTCTCTGATGTGTCAAAGAGATGTATGGATCTATCTAAGGTGATCCAAAACACTGCCGGATACCTCTGAGTACTGGATCCCAAGCTCCCTCAGTCTTCTCTTGACGCCGTCATAGGATTTTCCTTTTTGGATCACGGCCGCTGAGGAGTCCAGGAAGAACACGATCATAGAGCCCTCATAAAGTAGGGCCTTTGGATCCTTGCCCTGGATTCTGGAAGCTTCCATGATTCTCTCCTTATCTCTATAGTAATGAAACCGCACCAAGATACAATGAGGACGTTGATCCAGACCCGATCTCCGCGCAGTGACCTGGTGAGCCGTCTCAATCTTCAAGCTTCCCACTCCAGCCTCCAAGTTAAGAAATTTTGGGAACCAGTCCTCAAGTTCCACCAGCCGCTCACTCTCCTTACCCTCTGGCAGACCAACAATCTGAATATTTTTTCTCCTGCCTCTGTTGTCAAGGTCATCAACCTGGTCAAGCAAATTATGGACCTGTGTCTCCAGGGCTTGGTTCCTATCCTTGGAGGAATCAGTATCACCTTCCACCACTGTGACTCTGTGTTATACCTCACCCGTCCTTTTCTCCAGATCTCCCAGTGGCTGTTCATGCTTCTGCAGCATGAGAGAGATCGGGGCCAGCTTCTCCTCTACTTGCTTGCCCAACATCTTGTGAGATTTCGCGAGCTCCTTCACCAGGATGTGGTAGGAAATCGAGTCTGAGGATCCTGCATTCTGGGCCGCAGGCCCGGCCTCAGATGTACCTCCTCCTTTCTTTGGCATCCCTGGACAATGAAAACCAAAGTAAGTTGATCCCTGACCATTTCCTATGACTCCACGATCTTTCCAGAGTCCCAGGATATCACAGTGGTCTGGGAAGGGTGGGCTAGGACTTCATCCCCCTTGAGATGTGGTGCGGAGCTCTGCAATGCGATTTTCCTGGATCGCTGCCATCTTGGATTCCCCTCAATGTCTTTTAAACTTTGTAACTGTGCCCACGTCCACCATTTCCTCAGGAAGTTCATTCCACACATGAACCACCCTCTGTGTAAAATCTTTGCCCCCATGCCTTTTTAAAATCTCTCTCCTCTCACCTTAAATATGAGTCCCCTGGTCTTGAAATCCCTCATCCTAGAGAAAAGGCAACTAAGCCTATCTATACCTCTCATTATTTTATAAACTTCTCTAAGGTCGTCTCTCAACCTCCTATGCTCCAGTGGAAAAAGTCCCATCTAATCCAGCCTGTCTTTATAACTCAAACCTCTCCTACTGGACAACATCCTGTAAATCCGTTCTTAACCCTCTCCAGTTTAATAATATCCTTTGTGTAACTGGATGACCCCCAACTGCACACAGTATTCCAGAAGAGGCCTCACCAATCTTCTATACAGCGTCAAGCATTTTAGGCCCAGTGTGTGTATATCTGTCTTTAGCCCCATTATTTTCCCCATTACTTTTTAATCCAGTGACAGCTAATATATTTATTTCCTTTCCCTTGATTCAGTATGTTTGGAATGCTGTTAGTATTTATTCAACTGCCTGTTCCTGGTTCCCCATTATTATTTCCTCATCCCGATTCTCTAAGGGGCCTATTTTCACTTGTCTCAAGAAGAAACACACTCGACAAGAAATATTAACTCTCTCTCGACAGATGCTGCCAGATGCTCCTCTACATGGCGGCTGCTCCCATCAAAGGCCCCAGCCCCTTTCCAGGTGTAACCACCCTTCAGTCAATCTCACACCCCCCTGGCCTTTCTTCTTGAACCCCCACCCCGTCCCCTCACGTCCACCCACAACAAACCACTCCTCCTCCCTGGGGCCAGTTTATTTGATACATGACTGAATTGTTGGCCCAGATCCAGTACAGCATGTCTCCTGAAACCCCAAGTGCAGTACCAGCTGTGGCCACCATACATGGTGTCACTATGGGACAGTCATCATTCTGCTGGCATGATCACCTTGACATATCCACTGACACCACAGGAACTAGGTATTCTGTTAAGACCAGCCAATTGGAGGAAAAAAACTTCATTTACATAGCACTTTTCATAATTGCAGGCTGTCCCAACGGTTCTATCTTCCTATTCATATACCCATTCAGATGTTTTTTAAATGTTGTAACTGTCCCATCTTCCACCATTTCCTCTGACAGCTCACTCCATTCACACACTGTCCTTTGCGTGAAAAAAGTTGCCCCTCTTACCCTAAACCTATTACCTATACCCTCTAGGTTTGGACTCCCCGACCCCAGGGAAAAGACCTTGTTTATTTATCTTATCCATGCCCCTCATGGTTTTATAAACCTCTGTAAGATAACCGCTCAACCTCTGACGCTCCAGGGAAAACAGCCCCAGCCTACTTAGCCTCTCCCTTTAGCTCAAACCCTCCAACTCTGGCAACATCCTTGCAAATCTTTTCTGAACCCTTACAAGTTTCACAACATCTTTCCGATAGGAAGGAGACCAGAATTGCACGCAATATTCCAACAATGGCCTAACCAATGTCCTGTACAGCTGCAACATGACCTCCCAACTCCTATACTCAATACTCTGACCAATAAAGGAAAGCATATCAAACGCCTTCTTCACTATTCTATCTACTTGTCATTTTACTTTCAAGGAGCTATGAACCTGCACTCCAAGGTCTCTTTGTTCAGCAACACTCCCCAGGACCTTACCATTAAGTGTATAAGTCCTGCTCTGATTTGTTTTCCAAAATGCAGCACTTCGTATTTATCTGAATTAAACTCCATCTGGCACTCATCAGACAATTGGCCCATCTGATCAAGATCCCATTGTAATCTGAAGTAACCTTCTTCACTGTTCATCACACTTTCAATTTGTTGTCATCTGCAAACTTACTAACTATACCTCCTATGTTCATATCCAAATCATTTATATAAATGACGAAATGCGGCAGACCCAGCACCGATCCCTGTGGCACACCACTGATCACAGACTTACATCCCTGCTCTTCCTCAAAATAAGAGCATGGGATTTTTCACATATATCTAAGAAGTGAATGGGGCTTTGATTTAATGTCTCATCCAGAATACAGGACTTCCAGCAATGCACAGAAGTGCCAACCCTTAATTTCTCTCCTCCAGTCCCTAGAGTGGGATTTCAAACCTGAGTCATATTCTGAGTCGTGAGAGCGGCCATTGAAGACAAAAGTAGCATCCAGTTCCCAGAAACAAGCTGCATGTCAGTGACCATGCTCTACAGGCAAGTCACCTTAAGCACTCTGGTGATCTTCCTTGCACTTGCATTCAATAATAATCTGGAAAAGGCAAAAAAGCAAAACAAAGGATGGAAGAGGAACAAAATTCTCTATTTAAAACGAAAGGAATGTAACTTGATGATGTCTAGAGTGATTCAGATACTTTTTGTGTCATTGCATTATACTATTCATAATTTTGATGGAGAGGTGCTGGTGTTGGACTGAAGTGGACAGAGTCAGAGGTCACATGACACCAGGTTTTAGTCCAACAGGACTCAATCACAAGCTTATTTAAAATCACAAGCTTTTTGAGCGCTGGTTCTTCGTCAGGTGAAGTGACTTCTGACTACATGGTACAAGGGCACTGATTGGGTGTCTACTTGATGACAGTTTTTAAAATTAATTTATGGGATAAGGGCTGGCTGGCTAGACAGCATTTATTGCCCATCCCTAATTGCCCAGAGAGCAGTTAAGACTCAATCACATTGCTGTGGGTGTGGAGTCACATGTAAGGATGGCAGCTTCTCTCCTTAAAACACATTAGTGATCCAGATGGGTTTTTCCAACAATCAGCAATAAATTGATGGTTATCATTTGGCTCTTTTATCCACATAACTATTCGATTTCCACCATCTGCAATGGCAAGATTTGAACACAAATCTCCAGAGCATTATCTTGGTCTGGATTAGCAGTCCAGTGGTAATACCACTTGTCCAAGGTATCAAGGTATCTGCTCCACCTATGGAGCCTGGGGCAGTTGTCCCCCAATGTTTGGTTAAGTTAACAAAGACACAATGTTTGTTTTGTGTTTTCACATGTTGCTTATTTTTGCAGAGGACAGGTCCTTGTGTAAGAATTTATTTCACTTCTAAAAGTGCACATAATCTAAAATTGGCTGTTCATGTAATTCTTGGCACAATCTTTCCAACAACTATCCTTTCTCAACCAGAATATGTTGAGATTTATCTCCGAGGAGTTTAGTTCCTTACTTTATTAACTCATTCCCCAGGGGGATATTGTTTATTTCTGCCCCTTATGGAGTCATAGAGATGTAAAGCATGGAACCAGACCCTTCAGTCCAACCCGTCCATATCCCAATCCAATCTAGTCTCACCTGCCAGCACCCGGCCCATATCCCTCCAAACCCTTCCTATAATGTTGCAATTGTACCAGCCTCCACCACACCCTCTGGCAGCTCATTCCATACATGTACCACCTTCTGAATGAAAACGTTGCCCCTTAGGTCTCTTTTATATCTTTTGCCTCTCACCCTAAACCTATGGCCTCCAATTCTGTACTCCCCGACCCCAGGGAAAAGACTTTGCCTATTTACCCTATCCATGCCCCTCATAATTTTGTACACCTCTATAAGGTCACCCCTCAGCCTCTGACGCTCCAGGGAAAACAGCCCTAGCCTGTTCAGCCTCTCCCTATAGCTCAAATCCTCCCACCCTGGCAACCAGTGGGTGGCACGGTGGCACAGTGGCTAGCACTGCTGCCTCACAGCACCAGAGACCCGGGTTCAATACCCGCCTCAGGTGACTCTCTGTGTGGAGTTTGCACGTTCTCCCCGTGTCTGTGTGGGTTCCCTCCGGGTGCTCCGGTTTCCTCCCACAATCAAAAAAAAATGTGCGGGTTAGGTGTATTGGCCAGGCTAGTAGTTTTAGGTGAAGGGGTAAATGTAGGGTGGGGGTCGGTTGTGTGTCGGTGTTGACTTGTTGAGCCGAAGGGCCTGTTTCCACACTGTAAGTAATCTTCTGACACTGATTTTGCCTCAATATGTTCACCTCCTTAAGAGTTTAGTTCTAATCACTGTCTGTGCACCAACTTCTCAAATATCAAAATTCAAGCTTCTTCAGGTATCTCATCCCTCTTCCTTTTAATACCTAAGCATAGCATCATAGAATAGCTACAGAGTGAGGAATTTATCAGGGTGAGGGATTTTTGATTCCCTGGTGATGCCACTTTTGATTCTCTGGTGATCTTCCTTACACTTGCATGCAACATATTTCTGGCAAACATCCAAAGATAAGACCAAACCAATGGATGGAAGAGGAAGATAATTCTCTAATATAAAAAATGAATATAATTCAATGATGTCCAGAATGATCTGGGAAATTTCGTTTTGTCTAATTGTGTTCCATGCCATTCATAATTTTGTGAAAAGAACTGAGATAAATCCAACTGACAGGGTCATTAAATCTGAAATAGCACTGGATAAATTGAGGTGGGAATGCTCAATGATTAGAATTTTAATTTGTAAGTAATGGATATTGTTATTGAGTTTACACTTAAGTGAATATACACAGTGAGTGCCTTGCAATATACTTCTCTCAATGCAAACATAACAGTGAAATTAAATCTCCTTATGCAATGAACCTCACGCTTCCTTCAATCTCATCAAATTGCCAAAGGTCTACTTCCACACCAGTTATGCAGCAGGACATACCATTCCGTTTAACTTCCCAGCTATATCTTTCACTGGGCCAAGAAATCACTCTCTTCCGGTCCAACATACAAAATTGAAAACAAACTTGAGTGAAGCCTGCTTTATCACAGTCAGAATCAGAATTGAAGGAGTGAACAACAAAGAGATCAAAGAACAAAGAACAACACTGCACAGGAATAGCCTTCAAAGCCTGTACCACCACATTTTGCCCTTCCATATTTAAAACTGTCTTCACTTACAGAATCCATATCCCTCTCTCCCTTCCTATTCGTCCAGGTACTTAGACTATAAGACAAAGGAGCAGAAATTAGGCCATTCAACCCATTAAGTCTGCTCCATCATTCATTCATGGCTGATAAGTTTCTCAACCCCATTCTCCTGCTTTCTCCCCGTAACCCATGATCCCCTTTACAATCAAGAACCTATCTACCTCAGTCTTAAAAGCACTCAATGACCTGGCCTCCACAACCTTCTGTGGCAATGAATTCCATAGATTCACCATTCTCTGAAGATGTTTCTCCTTACCTCCATTTTAAAACGTCTTCCCTTTACTCTAAGGCTGTGCCCTCAGGTCCTAGCCTCTCCTGCCAATGGAAACATCTTCCCAACATCTACTCTGTCCAGGCCATTCATATTCTGTAGGTCGCACACCCCCTCCCATCCTGTTTCTTGAATTTTGTCTGCTTCCACCACTTCCTCTGGAAGCATGTTCCAGGCACTCACCACTCTTTGTGTGAAAAACATGCCTCGCACATCTCTTTTAAACATTCCCCGTTGCATCTTGAACCTGTGTCCCCTAGTAATTGACCCCTCCATCCTGGGAAAAAGCCTCATAATTTCTACTTTATCCATGTCATTCACAATCTCATAAAATTCTATCAGATTGCCCCTCAGCCTCCAGTGAAAACAATCCCAGTATATCCAATCTTCCTTCATAGCTGAAAATCCTGTACTAGGCAACATCCTGGTAAACCTTTTCTGTACTCTCTCCAAAGCATCCACATCCTTCTGGTACTGAGGTGACCAGACTGTACACAATATTCCAAGCCTGGCCCAATTAAAATTCTATAAAGCTGCATCATAACTTGTCTATCCTCATATTCAATTACGTTTCCAATGAAGGCAAGTATGCCATAAGCCTTTTTTACTCCCTTATCTACCTGCACTGCCTCATTCAGTGGTCTGTGGACCTGCACACCCAGATCTCTCTGTATATCAATACTTCTCCAAATCAGTTATGCAGACCACGAACAGCAAAGGTCCCAACACTGATCTTTGTGGAATGCCATTCAGCACAGCCCTTCATTCTGAAAAGTATCCTTCCACCGCTACCCTCTGCCTCCGATAACTAAGCCAGTTCTGTATCTATCTTGCCAGTTCACCCGTGATACCATGTGATACCTTTTATACCAGTCTGCCATGAGGGACCTTGTCAAAGGCTTTATGGAAGTCCATGTAGTCAACATCAACCACTTTTCCCTCATCAATCATCTTTGTCACCTCCTCAAAAAGCTCGATCAAGTTAGTGAGGCACAATCTCCCTCACACAAAACTGTGCTGCTAATCGCTAATGAGTCCATTTGTTCTAAATGGACAGAGATCTGGGTCCTTGAGAATCTTTTCTAATAATTTCCCTACTCATCTTGAGGGACGAGAAGGTTGGATCGAATGGAAAAAAGTGTTTCCCCAGTTGGAAATATTCAGAGTTTTATAAAATATTTTCACTTGCACTATCTTGAAGCATGCAGTTATAGGAAATGACAGTCACACTGTCGACTCTCCTGGGTATGTTCTCCAGTCAGTAAACGGGAGTGAAGAGTTGGCACCAGCATTAATGCGTCCTCAATTTATTGGGGCTCTGTAACTTGCTGAACCAAGCCAGTGTCTCAGTCTCGAAATTGGCTTCAAGCTTTTTGATTGCATCAGCTACCTTCTAGTGACCAGGGAAATAAAGATGTGATCTATGAATGTAATACGCAATTTAATACAAAAACCACTTAAGAAAATGCTCCATCGTATAGTAAACTGAAAAAATAACTATTTCCCAAGTGTTCTTCCGTTCCCATTGCAAGCCTGAAACCATTTGACAAGTCAGTTAGATGCAGAAGGACACCCTTACTGAATGTTAATAAGATATACCATGACCCTTGACTAAGGGGAAAGACGGACATGGGTCTGAAGGACAGCAGATTTTTTCAGCTCCAGGCAATTCTGTTGATGTCACCTTGGCTAAGTAAGAGCATCTTGTTTCTAAGTTAGGGGTGGCTTGGTGGCTCAGTGGTTAGCACTGCTGCCTCGCATCACCAACATCCCAGGTTCGTTTCCAGCCTCAGGCACCTGTTTGTGTGGAGTTTGCACTTTCTCCCCATGTCTGCATGGGTTTCCTCTGGGTGCTCCGGTTTCCTCCCACAATCCAAAGATGTGCAGGTCAGGTGAATTGTCCATAGTGTTAGGTGCATTAGTCAGAGGGAAATGGGTCTGGATGGGTTACTCTTCAGAGGGTCGGTGTGGACTTGTTGGGCCGAAGGGCCTGTATCCACACTGTAGGGAATCTAATCTTAGAAAGTTGGGGGTTCAAGTTCCAATAAGAATGGAGGAGTGGCAGATGGAGTTTAATTTAGATAAATATAAGGTGCTACATTCTGGAAAGGCAAATTTGACCAGGATTTATACACTTAATGGTAAGTTCTTAGGGAGTGTTCCCGAACAAAAACACCTTGAGGTGCAGGTTCATAGTCCCTTGAAGGTGGAGTCACAGATAGACAGGATAGTGATGAAGGCATTTGGTATGCTTGCCTTTATTGGCCAGTGCATTGAGTTTAGGAGTTGGAAGGTCATGTTACGACTGTTAGGCCACTTTTGGAATATTGCATTCAATTCTGGTCTTCCTGCTATAGGAAAGATGTTGTGAAGCTTGAAAGGCTTCAGAGAAGATTTACAAGGATGTTGCCAGGGTTTGAGGATTTGAACTATAGGGAGAGGCTGACTAGGCTGGGGCTGTTTTCCCTGGAGTGTCGGAGGTTGAGGGGTGACCTTGTAGAGGTTTATAAAATCACAAGGGACATGGATAGGATAAATAGATAAGGTATTTTTCCTGGGGTGGGGTGTCCAAAACTAGAGGGCATTCATTTAAGCTGAAAGGGGAAGGATTTAACAGGGACCTAAAGGGAGACTTTTTCACACAGAGGGTGGTGCGGTTATGGAATGAGCTGCCAGAAGAAGTGATGAAGGCTGGTACAATTACAGCATTTAAAAAATATCTGGGTGGGTACATGAATAGGAAGTATTTAGAGGAACATGGGCTGAGTGCTGGCAAGTGGGACTACATTTATATGGGATATCTGGTTAGCATGGATGATTTGGACCGAAGGGCCTGTTTCTGTGCTGTACATCTCTATGCCTGTATTACAAAGCCTGAGAATAGGGTTCTGAACTAAGGGAATGCACAAACGGTTGGAAGCTTTTTTACAACTTCTTGTGTGGGATTTCGGTGTCCCTGGCAAGGCTGGCATTTAAAGCCTCCCCTAGTTGCCTTTGAATATTAACCTTGGGTTGCTGGATTACGAGCGCAATGGTGTTACGACCATATCATTATCTCATCTTACCAACTTTCAAGTCACATGCTAAGCTAACATTCCAACAGCTGTATAGCCGGATAGAAAACATCCCATGACAATGTTTAAAGAGTAACGATGAAGTCCTCTGTAGCCATCCCCACCAACCAAACTAACTGGTTGGCTGCCATTCGTGCAATGCTGCTTGTGGGATCTTGCTGTGTGTGCAAATGTGGTTGCCACGCTTGTCCTGAAAGCAATTACTACACACCAAAACATTACCTGTTTGCAGGTAAAACACTTTGTGCACTGAGGATGTGAAAGGGGACTGCATAACGCAAGTCATTCTTTGTTACATCTACAAATTGTGCAGAGTGCAAGATTTCTTCATACAGTTACCTGTTGTCTTTGTTTCTATTCGTTCACTGGATGAGGCATTGACCATCCCTAATTGCCCAGAGGGCAGTTAAGAGTCAAATACATTGCTATGGGTCTGGAGTCACGTGTAGGCTAAACCAGGTAAAGGATGACAGCTTCCTTCCCTAAAGGACATTAATGAACCAGATGGGTTTTTCAGAACAACTGATAATGGATTCATGATCATCACTAGACTCTTAATTCTATTTTTTTATTGAATTCAAATTCTACTATCTGCAATAGCGGGAATCGAGCTCAGGTCACTACTTCAGTCTCTGGATTAACAGTCCTGTGATAATACCACTCGGCCATCACCTCCTCCACTAGTCTCCCGGTAGCTTTGGTTTCTCAGGTCCAATTAACCTTGGGTGCAACTTCCTTTCTTTTGAGAATATGTGTGGTGCAGGAGAGACTTCCATTTTTGAGGGGTGGTGATGGGTCAGGTATATCTACTCGCTAATGTTCTTCTGAGCCCAATATACCATCATGCACAGGTAAGATGGACCAAAGGGCCTCTTTTTGATTGCCTTATTCTATGATTCTATTATCTGGTAGTTTTTCACTGAAGGCTTGAATGGAACAAGCACATTTCTGTAAAAGATAACCATTTGATTTCAGATCCCTGGTCTATTCCGGTCAGGTTTCTCAGTGTGGCTGCTTTTATTGGACAGCCTTGTTGGCTTGATCAGGCATCACCCCGGGCAGTTAGTAACAATGCTCCAGATTGCATATGGCTGAGACTTCTAATGAGCTGATTAACATGGAAAGGCTTCACCTCAAATACTGTGCTGTAAGTTTTAGCACAAGGAAATGCCTTATTTATGAAGGAACCAAGTAACTGAAGATGATTGTACTCACAGGAGGGAGAAGTTGATCCCATTAAGAACACACTTTAGATATTAGCTGTGTTTGTGAACATACATGTTATCTGTTTTTACCTCAGAGGATTGCCTCCATGAATGTAAATCCAGCAGACTGGTATTTTAGCAAGAATTTATGACATACTGATGAACAGAAAACAGGTTTCCAACAAAGTATGCAATGCCAACCTCCATGAAACATCCTGAGAATTTAGTTGCAAAATGTTTACCCCCTGCCTGGGAACAGGACCTTTTGCTTCCCCATCAATTAAGTTCCCTCACCTGTCCTTCTAAAAGCCTGGAAATTTCCATCCTTTATATCTCTCGTGCATCACTTTAGGTGTACTGAAGGCTTCTATTGAAGAGTTGCCTCCCAGTTTTCTCTCCTTGAGATGCTGTGCTACTAGGCAGAGGGAGCCCTCTACTCAACATGTGTGAGTTCAGATATTCAGGGTCTGCAGTGTATTCTATCACATACCACCTCAGCATTTAGTGGGTGGCGTGTTGTCTCACAGCACCAGGGACCCAGGTTCGATTCCAACTTCGGGCGACTGTGTGTCTGGAGTTTGGGCTTTCTCCCAGTGTCTATGTAGATTTCCTCCCACAGTACAAAAATGTGCAGGTCAGATGGATTGGCCATGCTAAATTGCCCATAGCATCCTGGGATGTGCGGGCTAGGTGTGTTAGCCATGGGAAATGCAGGGTTATTGAGTTAGAATGGGTCTGGGTGCGATGTTCTTTAGAGGGTTGGTTTGGCCTGGGCAAGCTGAATGGCCTGCTTCCACACTGTAGGGATTCTATGATTCAATACCAAGCCTAATCCCATGCAATTAACATAGGCACACTATTCCAGAAGGGGAGAGGTGGACTAGAAAGCAGTTGGGAATGAAACTAATTTTTCCCTTCCCCAAACTAAGAAACAAGGAGATTTACTGGAACTCCAGAATATTACAGTTACTGAGGTGGACTGATTTTAAGAAAGATTTGGAATTAAATCAGGGCCTTCTGCTCTTGGAGTTATCAACATGCACTAAGTAGTACATTTATCACTAGACCGATTAGTATTGATCTCTTGTCTCATCATTTTAATCAACATTAATATCTTGCTGATCTGTGGTTTATACATGGGCTTTGGCAGAGCAGATAAAAAAAGGAACTGTTCCCACTGGCAGGAGTGCTGATTACAACAGAAGATGCAGGTTTAAGACAAATAGGCAAAAAAAATCGAAACGTTGAGGAGAATTTTTTTAATGCAGGTAGGAATGACGATTATGACTCACCTGGGTGGTAGAAACGGATTCCAGAAAAAAAATTCCAAAGGGAATTGGTGTACATGGAAATGATGAAAATATACAGGACCATGGGAAAGAATATAACTCTTTCAAAGCACTGACACAAATTCAGTGGATTGAATGGCCTCTTGTATTTTCATTCATGGGAGTGTGGGCTAGGCCAATGTTTATTGCCCAGAGGGCAGTTAAGAGTCAACCACATTGCTGTAGGTCTGGAGTCACATGTAGGCCAGATGAGGTAAGCATGGCCGATTCCATCCGTATAGGGCATTGGTTAGTTTTTCTAACAATCTACTACTTCCAGATTTTTACTGAGTTCAAATTACACCATCTGCTGTGGCAGGATTTGAACTCAGGACCCTAGAACATTACCTGGGTCTCTGGAATAACAATCTAGCAATTATACCATTAAGCTATTGCCTCCCCAGAGTTAAAAATCACACAACACCAGGTTATAGTCCAACAGGTTTAACTGAAAGCACTAGCTTTCGGAGCGCCGCCCTTTCATCAGCCCTCCCCAGAGGGTAGTTAAGAGTCAACTACATCACTGTAAGTCTGCAGTCACATGTAGGGGCTTTTGTCCGAAGCTTCGAATTTCCTGCTCCTCGGATGCTGCCTCTCCTGCTGTGCTTTTCCAGCATCACTCTAATCTAGACTCTGATCTCCAGTATCTGCAGTCCTCACTTTCGCCTAGTCACATGTAGGCCCCATCAGGTAAGGGCAGCAGTTGCTTTCCCTAAGGGACATTAGTGAACTAGATATATATCCCCCACTCACAATATCAGACTTGCATTCTTAATTCCAGACTATTTTTACTGATTTCAAATTCCACCATGGTAGGGTTTGAAGGTGGGTCCCCAGGACATTACCTGAGTCTCTGGATGATTAATCTAATGATAATATCACAAGGCCCTTGCCTCCCCTTTCTGTCTATGAGAGTACGTCAGTGTTGATGTTTGAGGTTCTAACTCATATTCAAGTTTAGTCTAGAATAAAAGGTTTACAAAATAGGAGCACAATAGACTATTTGAGCCTGTTCCACTAATCAGGGCAATCATTATTGATTTTGAGATCCAACTCTATTTTCCTGCTTGCTCCCCATTCACAGACATAGTCATAGATGTCTATAGCACAGAAAAAGGTCCTTCAGCCCTGCAAGTCTGTGCTGGGTGAAAACAATCATCTAACTACTTTAATCCCAGTCGCCAGCACTTGGTCCGTAGTCTCGTATGCCTGAGCATCGCAAGTGCATATCAAAATACTTCTCCAATGCTTCCATCACCCTTGTAGGCAGCGAGTTCCAGATTCCTACCATCCTCTGGGTGAAGACGTTTTTCCCCACATCTCCTCTCAATCTGATGTTGATGTGGTGTCGAGCTGCCTTCTTGAACCATTGCAGTCCATTTGGTACAGGTAGACATGCAATGCCATTAGAGAATTACTTCCAGATTTTGTTTGTCAAAATACTAGAAATCAATCCATGATACTTTGGGTCTACCTATACCAAATGCATTGCAGTGGTTCAACAAGGCATCTTCTTGAGGGCAACGAGGAATAAGTGATACATGATGGTCCAGCTAGCAATACTGTTATTCCTGTGAGGGAATAAAAATTTCCTTGATGATTTCTTCTGACTTACCTTCCACTTTAGCTACTCTCTTCCTTTTTATTTGCTTATGAGTGCTCTTAAATTTGTTTTTACATTCCTGGCTAGAGTTACACTGGATTGATGCCAGAGATGAGGGGTTTGTCTTCTGGAGAGATTGAACAATTTAGGCCTGTGCTCTCTGAAGTTTAGGAGATTGAGAGGAGATCTAATTGAGATATATAAGATGCTAAAATAGGTTGACAAAGTCGACATGGAAAGGTGCTTTCTCAGTGGGCTAGTCTAATCTAGCCCACTGAGACTCTATAAGGAATTAAGTGAAAAATCACACAACACCAGTTTATAGTCCAACAGATTTATTTGGAAATAAACTGCTCCTTTGTCAGGTAGCTAGTGGGGCAGGATCATAGGACCCAGAGTGTATAGCAAAAGATCATATTTGCTAGATCTTCTTTGGGCTGTATGTATGACACAATGATCTTTGGACTATAACCTGGTTTCACATGATTTTTAACTTTGTCCACCCCAGTCCAACGTCGGCACCTCCACATCTATAAGAGATAACTGATTTAAATCTGACCTGATGAGAAATTGCTTCTTTCAAAGAGTTGTGAATCTGTCAAATTCATTACCCCAGAGTGCAGTAGTGGTCAGGACATTGAATAAAGGTAAGTTAGAGATAGAGTTTTAATTAGTAATGGAGAGTGACCAGGAAAGAGGAGTTGAGGCTGAGAGGAGACCAACCATGATGATATCAAATGGCAGAGTAGGCTCAAGGGCTGAATTACCAACTCCTGATCCTAGTTCTTATGTTCTCCTTATATTTTACTTCTTTATAAATGTTTCGGTGGCTGTTCACTGATTTCTAAAGCACCCCAATCCTCAGGCTTACTTCTGTGCCTTGCAACCTTACAAATCTCTTATAATTTAAACTTATCCTCGACCTTCTTCATAAGCCATGTATTTCACTTGTTTTTTTTGTTGAAATGTATTTCTTATTAAGCACATTGAGTCATTTAAATATTTCCCACTTCATGTTTACTGCAATAAATTTTAGCTGAAAATGTGTTGCTGGAAAAGCGCAGCAGGTCAGGCAGCATCCAAGGAACAGGAGAATCGACGTTTCGGGCATAAGCCCTTCTTCAGGAATCAGCCCAACATTCCTGAAGAAGGGCTTATGCCCGAAACATCGATTCTCCTGTTCCTTGGATGCTGCCTGACCTGCTGCGCTTTTCCAGCAACACATTTGCAGCTCTGATCTCCAGTATCTGCAGACCTCACTTTCTCCTGCAATAAACTTTAGTCTACTTACCCAATCAGCCTTAGCCAGCTCTCAACTTGTATTGATGTAATTGACTTTGTTTGGAACTTGGTTGTGTTTGGAATATGCCATTTTCAAAGTTAAGTGTGGAATTCAATTCTGTTATGATCACTATTTTCCCCGTGGATCTTTTACAACGATTATTGCATGGTAGTAGGCCTACAATAACTTTATCTTCAGTTGGTTCCATAATACATTGCTGCAGCAAACTACTCTAAAAGCATGCTACAATTACATCTTTCATATCACCTTTGCCAATCAGTCAAGAAATCAGAATATGGAAAGAGAGTTGATGTCTTGTTGTAATCGGTGTTTCTCTGGTCAAAACCCTGTATGTCCAAGCTCAGTGTCTCAAGCAGGGAATGGGCCACCCTGGCTTTGTGTGGAGCAATTTATTCACTGGCTTTTACAGCTCACATCTAACACAAGCAGTGAAACGTACCCAAAGAAGATAATGCCATAGAAGCACTAGATTTGCCCTTGTCATGTTCCTTATTTCATAACAAGTTTATGTCAGTAAGATTTGAAAGGTGCTGCTTTGTATGCTATCAACAGTTCTGATATGCACTGACAGACAAGATTAAGAGATTACTTTGCCCTTGAAGCCTTTTTGGAAAACAAGGACATTTATATGGTAATTCTTTTTTATCTTTCCCGATCATAAGCAAAAACACAACAGCGTCTTTTGATGGCTGTTGAGTCTGCTTTTCATTCCACTGACGGTACCCTGACATTTGACTCAATCCATTTGCAAGACTGCTTCCCCAGCAATTTTGTGCCAGGAAATGAATTAAGAATCCCCTTAAAAGTCAGAGAGTTAGAGTCATAGAGTCATACAGCATAGACACAGGCCCTTCAGCCCACTACGTCCATGCTGACCAACAAATACAAAAATACACTAATCCCATTTACCTGCACTTGGTCAAAATTCCCTGTTCATCCAAATGCTTCTTAAATGTAGCTAGAGTATGCGCCTCCACCACCCTCTCAGGCAGCATGTTCCATATTTTTACCACCCTCTGGGTGATTTTTTTTTTCCTCAGATCTCCTCTAAACCACTGACTACTTATCTTAAACGTATGCCCTCTGGTCTTAGACATGTCAGGAATGAGGAGTCGCTTCTCATGAACGACTCTGTCTATGCCTCTGACAATTCGGGATACCTCAAAGAGGTTTTGAGAATATAAGACAAGTCCCTGTTCATCGGAAATTAGAAGGGGATTTACTAGCATTCAAATGTTCGCTAAAAAGCAGGAGAAAAGACACTTTCTCAAAAATTAATGAACCTCTAAATGAAACTGCTGGAATGCATGACTCTCAAAAGTACCATTCCGGAGAATGGTGTTTTAATTAGCAGCGATGGGGAAAGCTGCAGCAGGTCATGGTACACGTGCAATGATGATCTTATAACTTTCCTCAAAACAGCTAATGAGTCACTTAATTGGTACAAATGTCGAAAAGGTTCAGCAATCCAGCTGTGAGGTGCACGGTCGCCGAGGACAGGGTCTTAATGCTAGTGAAAGGAAACAAAAAAGAAATCAATGGGGCCTCACAATTGCTGCTACCCGCTGCATGTTATGAATGAAAGAACACAGCCAGTTTCTGATGAGAGCCACTATCATAATGAATGGTGGTGCTGGCTCGAAGGGCAGAATGGCCTACTCCTGCACCTATTGTCTATTGTCTCTTGAAAGGGAATTAAACTCTTTGTGTGCACAAAGACAGCAATGCCTGATAGCATCATTCTGAACCCACTGATGAGGAGGGTTTCTACTGAAGGCCAGAAGAGGTGGTAGAGCACCTGTAATGTTTATTGCAAAGGAAAAGCACATAATTTAGAATGACAGAATCCCTATAGTGTGGAAGCAGGCCATTCGGTCTATCGATCCACACGAACCCTCCAAAAAGCATCTCACCCAGCCCCCTACCTTGTCCCTACAATGCTGCATTTCCCATGGCTAACTCACCTACCCTGCACATCCCTGGACACTACAGACAACTTTGCATGGCTAAGCCACTTAAGCTGCACATCTTTAGATTGTGGGAGGAACCGGGATACCCAAAGGAATGGGGAGAATGTGCACACAGACAGTAACCCCAGGCTGGAAGCGAACCTGGGTCTCTGGCACTGTGAGGCAGCAGTGCTAACCACTGAGCCCTTGATCTATGTAAGAAAATATGCTTAGTTAACAATACAGACAAATCACATGATTTTACAACTGAAGTGATTAGCATAGAAGTTCTTTTCAATGTACAATGTAGTTTGAGCAGGCAAATGGAAAGGTCCCCACAACCTGCCTGGAGAAGTCAAGACAAATCATGGGAGATTCCGACTGGTGACTGCTCCGAAAGGGGAAAGCTCACCTGAGAAGGCAAATATCGAGGGACTTTAGGCAAAAGTGAGGACTACAGATGCTGGAAACCAGAGTCTAGATTAGAGTGGTGCTGGAAAAGCACAGCAAGTCAGGCAGCATCCGAGGAGCAGGAAAATTGATGTTTCGGGCAGGAGCACTTCATCAGGAATGAAGGGCTTTTGCCCGAAACGTCGATTTTCCTGCTCTTCAGATGCTGCCTGACCTGCTATGCTATTCCAGCACCACTCTAATCTATCGAGAGACTTTGTCAGGAATGTCTGGATAGAGCGTTGACAATGTTTAGATTAGATTCCCTACAGAGTGGAAACAGGCCCTTTGGCCCAACAATCCACACCAACCTTCCGGAGAGTAACCCACCCAGACCTATTTCCCTCTGACTGATGCACTTAACACTACGGGCAATTTAGCCTGGCCAATTCACCGGGCCTGCACATCTTTGGACTATGGGAGGAAACCAGAGCATCCGGAGGAAATCCACGCAGACACGAGGAGAATGTGCAAACTCCACACAGACAGTCACCCGAGGCTGGAATCGAACCTGGGACGCTGGTGCCATGAGGCAGCAGTGCTAACCACTGACCCACTGTGCCAGCCACGTTGTGCCAACATGATGCCAAATTAAACGAATCCCTTTGGCCTGCCCTTGGTCCACATCCCTCCATTCCTTGCATATTCATGTACTGATCTAAAAGTCTCTTAAACACTCCTAAGTATCTGCCTCTACCACCACCCTTGGCAGTGCGTTCCAGACTCCTACCACTCTCTGGGTAACAGACTTGCCCCTCACCTCTCCTTTGAACTTTTCCCCTCTATCCTTAAATTCATGTCCCGAGCATTAGACATTTCAACTCAGGGGAAAAAAAATGCTGATCGTCAACCCTATCTATGCATTTCAATATTTTACAGATTTCTATCGACTTTCTCCTCAGCCTCCGTCGCTCCCAAGAAAACAACCCTAGTTTGTCCAGTCTCTGCTTCTAGCTCATACCCTCTACTCCAGGCAGCATTCTGGTAAACCTCTCCTGCACTCTGTCCAAAACCTCCATATCCTTCCTGTAATGTGGCGACCAGAATTGAATGCAATACTCCAAGTGTGGCCTAACCGGAGTCTTATAAAGCTGCAACACCATACCCTGACTCTTGTACTCAGTTCCCTGACCAATGAAGACAAGCATGCCAAATGCCTTCTTTACTACCCTATCTATTTGCATGGCTGCTTTCAGGGAGCTATAGACTTGAACCCCAAGATTCCTCCTCTTTATGTAACCATATCTGAAATCATTGAGACGTGAGTGGGAGTGTGTTTCCCTCATCCGAAGGGAATGCCTAGGGGAGAGTGCAGGAAGCAGGGGAGAAAGTGATCTGACAGCAGGACTGTGAGATTTCAGGAAAACCCTGCTGGGATGCACGTTGGGCAGAGTTGAGGAGACTTGACCCATTTCCCAGGGTCATGTATGCATTAGTGGAAAACCTACATCAGATAGAGAGGGAGAGATTTAATTGTGGGACCTTGTAACAGCATGGGGGGGGGGGGAAGGGAACTTAATGTTAAAGGGAGCAAGTAAA
Organism: Chiloscyllium plagiosum; assembly: GCF_004010195.1. Lineage (NCBI taxonomy): Eukaryota > Metazoa > Chordata > Chondrichthyes > Orectolobiformes > Hemiscylliidae > Chiloscyllium > Chiloscyllium plagiosum. The sequence continues at coordinate 13,441,309 of NC_057719.1, forward strand.
ACATCTTTTTCCCTGTTGTGTCAGTTTTGAAAGGAATTTATGAATTTAAATTGTATGCCTACCTTTAGCACTTCTGCTCTCACCAGGGGCATACAGGCAATCTTCCAAACTAGCTGGAGTTTATGTTGTATACTATATGTCTTTGACTTTTTTTTGATGTTCATTCACAAGATGAGAGTGTCACTGGCTTGGTCAGCATTTATTGCCCATCCAATGGGGCAGTTAAGAGTCAACCACATTGCTTTGGGTCTGGAGTCCCATGTAAGCCAGACCAGGTAAAGATGGCAGATTTCCTTCCCTTAAGGACATTAATGAAACAGATGGGCTTTTCCTGACAATTGATAATGGCTTTGCATCTTCTTTAGACTCTTAATTCCAGACTTTTTATTGAACTCAAATTCTGGATTCGAACCTGGGTCCTCTAGATTAACAGGCTATGATAGTGCCACTAGACCATTGTCTCCCCTATGCCTATAAAACATAGACAATATTCAGCTGGGTGTAATGTGTAACCTGATGATGTTTGGCAGTTGTTGGAAATGCAATCAGGGTCTGTGTTAGCCAGCACACTGCCTGGTCCTCCTTTTATTGCCCAGTGGAAACCTCTAGGTCAACCACCTGGGAGGGTGGGGTGGGGGGGAATGGAGAAGGAGGATCTAGTACATCCAGCATCAGTGTGAATCAACCTGCTTCCCAGCCAACTATGAAATGAGTCTGAAATAATGACACCAACATATGTTCCAATTTCGTGCTGAACATTCCACAGATAGCATACAAGGCAACAAACACTTTGGATAAGAGAGCCATGTTAACCAAATACTGTGCTCTTTCTCATTTCGTCCCAGGATATATTGTCATTCATTAGATGGCGTCCCATTTCTTCCTTCAGTTAACAACGCAATGCCCTTTTCAGTGTGGCAGAGAGTGTCTTCTTGTATAAATTACTGAATCTCAGAATGGGGCTTGAGTCTCTGCGTGTTTTGACCTCTGGTTTTGAGCTGCCTACCACTTGGAGAACAGTCTGGAGTCTCCTCACATGTATCTCGCTGCTGCTGTAACATGTTCGGGAGTGTGAGGCACTCACATCTCGAGGACATTTACTGCAGAGGACCATATAACCAATGTCATAAAAACCTGTCTGGTTCCCTAATGTCCTTGGGGTGAAAATCAGAGCCTATGTGACTCCAGACCCACAGCAATGTGGTTGACCTGCTATCTGCCCACTGAAATGGCTCTATCGAACCACCTAGAGCAAGGGGCAATTAGGGATATGATCACGTTAGAATAAATGCTGGCCCAGCCAGTGACATCCACATCCCGTGAATCAATTCAATAAAATTGGCGGCACGGTGGCACAGTGGTTAGCACTGCTGCCTCACAGCGCCAGAGACCCAGGTTCAATTCCCGCCTCAGGCGACTGACTGTGTGGAGTTTGCACGTTCTCCCCGTGTCTGCGTGGGTTTCCTCCGGGTGCTCCAGTTTCCTCCCACAGTCCAAAGATGTGCAGATTAGGTGAATTGGCCATGCTAAATTAGGTGAAGGGGTAAATGTAGGAGAATGGAGTCTGGGTGGGTTCCGCTCCGATGGGTTGGTGTGGACTTGTTGGGCTGAAGGGCCTGTTTCCACACTGTAAGTAAACTAATCTAAAAAAAATTTCCTTTCAACCAGTTCAAAGTTCAGGCAGTGGGCTCTGCATCTGATAAGCCGAATTGCTCATAAAATCCATGAAAGAATTCACTTAGATTACTAAAGCACCTTTCACAACCTTAAGCTGCCCCAAGGGGTTTTTACAGTTAATTAGGCCTTTACCAAAGTATAGTTGCTGTTTCAATGTCAGATGCACAGCAGTCAATTTGTGCAGAATACAAACAGCAATGAGATAACAAACAGATCACCCACTCTTTTAATGATGCTGTTTTGAGGAATAAATGGTAACCCAGACACTATGGGCTCGTTATCATCTCCACTACACAAGATCTCCTGTTCATAATTGTATTCTACTCATTCTCCCTTTTAAAGAAACAGTCTAGGGTGTTAAATACATCTCTTCTCAACTCTGTTACCCTCTCCATTCTGAAAAGTCCAATTTTGATAAGTACAGCATGTTAACATTTCACAACAGTATTATGACAGGGTTTGTCTGGTCAGATAAATTCAGTGGTTAGCACTGCTGCCCCCTAGCACCAGGGGCCTGGGTTCAATTCCAACCTTGGGTGACTGTCTGTATGGTGTCTGCACCTTATCCCTGTGACACCTTATCCTCCCACTGTCCAGTTATTGCAGGTTAGCTGGATTGGTCATGCTAAATTGTCTGTGGTATCCAGTGATGTGTAGGCTAGGTGGGTTCGCCATGGTGAAAGCTGGGCTACAGAGAAAGCTGGGGGGGGGGGGGGGGGGGGGGGGGGGGCAGTGTTGGGTCTAGGTTCGTGTAGGACATTCTTCTGAGAGTCAGTGCTCAATAGGCTGAAGAACCTATTTCCAAATTGTAGGGATTCCAGTTGTCGGAGCCTGGATTTTGGTTTGCATATCCTTCCAGATTCTTCTAGTGTCTCCCAGACTGAAAGACGCATCCATTTTGAGCACTGCTGCTTGCAAACTGGGACAAAGTGGAATTCACACTGTTGTGAAAGGGAATGGTTTTGAAAGAGTTAATATTCTTGTTGATCTCTTCAGATCATGTCGCACAATGGGTGGAAATAGTGAATTGGCCACTTGCCTTTCTAAGGAACAGATGTATTCTGCACAGCTCCTAGGAGTCCTTAGCAATTATTCTGGAATAGAAATGTGGCTGTTCTTATTGCTATCATACAATTAACAATCTTGTTAACAAATAACAGTGCTACTGTTATTTAAATTTAGGGGGTTCAGTTCTATTTTAAGGCTTAGTTGAGGAGGTTTTTTTTCTTTCTCAGAGTGTAGTATGTCCTCCAGCAATGATCTTGTGACAGGCTGCAGAAAAAGTACAGGCAAAATAGGATTGGTGGCATTGAGCTGCCTCAAAACAAAAACCTTACTCTGAAGCATGTATTGGCAGCAGATACCACGGGGTGTCAGGAGTGGCAGTTAGAATAATACCACGTTGGCCTTTGCCATCTGTACCGGTATAGTTTCTTCACCTGCTCATTGATGGTCTTCTGAATCTGTGAAATCTTACACCACGACTGTGACCAGAGGTACTCAACTGTTGGGATCTGACCTTTTATAAAAGTCTAGGCGCTCGCATCTGGACATTGCAGCCTCACAAGGGAGTCACACTCACAAAGAGTTGTGCCGTGGGGTGGAGCAGGTACATCCCAGCTTGCCCCTGACTCCAGGAGAGAAGACATATGAGGTGCTAGTTAAGAAAATAAAGCTTCTTGTTGAGCTGCCGTTTCAAAGAAACTCAGTCAAACAATTGGTTGGTCAGGCAAAGGGGTTCAGTTAGTTCAGTTGGCTGGATGGCTGGTTTGCAATGCAAAGTAATGCCAACAGAGGGATAGGGTTCAATTCCTAAACTGACTGAAGTTACCTCGAGCGTCTCTCTTTCTCAACCTCTCCCCTTGCCTGTGACATGGTGACCCTCAAGTTAAACCACCACCAATTGTCTCTATCTCCCTCTCTCTCTCGCTCTCTCTCTCTCTAATGAGAGACCAGCCCTCTGGACTTTACCTTTTACTTTGTGTTTGGTCAGTGTGCAATATTTGAGAGGAGCAAAATTCACGTTGTACCAGACTAGGGGATTTTGATGAGCAGTCAATGCTGGTCAAAAGGAGAGGGAAAGACAAGGGTGGAGTTATTCATAACAACGAAGAACAAAGAACAGGCAGGAACAGACCCTTTGGCCCACCAGGCCTGTGCTGACACATGATGCGTTTCTAAACTAAAAGCCTTTTGCTTCTACACACTCCTTTTCCTTCTGTTCCCTGCTTATCCATGTATTTGTGAAGATGCTTCTTAAATGTTGCTTTTGGATATGCTTGTATCACCAGCACATTTCAGGCACTTACCATCCTCTGTGTGAAAAACCCAGCTCTGACATCTCCTTTAAACTTTCTACTTAGACCTACGTCTCCTAGTAATTGACATTTCTACCTTGGGAAAAGGACTCAGACTATCCATTCTATCCAGGCCTCTCATAACTTGGTAAACTTCTGCCAGGTTGTTCCTTGTCCTTCGACATTCAAGTGAAAGCAAACAAGTTTGTCCAATCTGTCCTGATAGTTAATTCCCTCTAAACCAACCAATATCCCAGTAAACTGCTTCTGTACTCTCTCTAAAGACTGTACATCCTTCTTCTAGTGTGGCAACCAGAACTGTATACAATATTCCAAATGTGGCTTAACTAAAGTCCAAACAGCTGCTACATGACTTGCCGATTTTTATACTCTGTGCCCTGACCAATAAAGGTAACATGCCATATGCCTACTTGACCACTTTATCCACTTGTGTTTCAGTGAACAGTGAACCTGTATGCTTGGATTCCTCTGTACGTTATCGTTTCTAAGGGGTCTGCTAATTGGTGTACACTTCCCTTTTGCATTAGCTCTTCCAAAATGCATCAACTTGGATTTGTCTGGATTAAATTCCACCTGTTATTTCTCCAAACAAGTTTCCAGGCTATCTATATCCTGCTGTATCCTTTGGCAATCCTCCTCACTACCCACAGCTCCCCCATGTCATCAGACCATCTACATTCTCCTTCAAACCATTTATATACATTACAGACACCAAGGGTCCCAGCACTGATCCCTGTGGAACACAGCACTGATCCCTGAGAGTTGGTGCTGACTCAATGGGCCAATTGCCCTTTTCCACGTGGCAGGTATTCTCTTTTCACAGTTTGTCTTCTCCCATTTTGTACTTTCACCCAAGGAGCACTCTTGTTCTTATCCATAAGTAACTTAATTTACAGAATTATGGTCGCTATTCCCAAACTGCTCCCCACTGGAACTTCGATCACTTGGCCAGGCTCCTTCCCTCATACCAGGTCTCGTATAGCCTCTTTCCTGGTTCGACTATTTACATATGCTTCAAGAAATCCTCTAGATACACCGAACAAATTCACCCTGATCCAGGCCCCGGGCATGAAGGGAGTCCCAGTCAATAGAGAAGTTAAAATCATTCACCAGACCAACCCTGTTGTGTTTACATTTTGTTATAATCTGTCCACATACGGTGGCACAGTCGTTAGCACTGCTGCCTCACAGCACCAGAGACCTGGGTTCAATTCCCGACTCAGGCGACTGACTGTGTGGAGTTTGCACGTTCTCCCCGTGTCTGCGTGGGTTTCCTCCGGGTGCTCCGATTTCCTCCCACAGTCCAAAGGTGTGCAGGTCAGGTGAATTGGCCATGCTAAATTGCCCGTAGTGTTAGGTAAGGGGTATGGGTGGGTTTCGCTTCGGCGGGTCAGTGTTGGGCCGAAGGGCCTGTTTCCACACTGTAATGTAATGTAATCTAATCTAAGCACGGCAGGTACGAGAGGCTATAAAAGAGCCTCCTGGACAAAGCACCCTGGCCACAACTCTCCTGGCAAAGGCCATTGCTTTTAACATAAAACTGACTGAGGATACAAAATTTAAATTTCACTTGCAAATACTTCACATTGCCTTTGTTTTATGCTATTCGTGAGGGCTCCATGGTGATTCCAGATGAGCTTAATCCAAAAGCTATGCTGTCATGTCAAAGAGTCATAGAGATGTACAGCATGGAAACAGACCTTTTGGTCCAACCTGTCCATGCTGACTAGATATCCCAACCCAATCTAGTCCCACCTGCCAGTACCCAGCCCATATCCCTCCAAACCCTTCCTATTCATATACCCATCCAAATGCCTCTTAAACGTTGCAATTGTACCAGCCTCCACCACTTCCTCTGGCAGCTCATTCCATACACGTACCACCCTCTGTGTTAAAAGGTTGCCCCTTAGGTCTCTTTTATATCTTTCCCCTCTCACTCTAAACCTATGCCCTCTAGTTCTGGACTCCCCGACCCCAGGGAAAAGACTTTGTCTATTTACCCTATCCATGCCCCTCATAATTTTGTAAACCTCTATAAGGTCACCCCTCAGCCTCTGACGCTCCAGGGAAAACAGCCCCAGCCTGTTCAGCCTCTCCCTATAGCTCAAATCCTCCAACCCTGGCAACATCCTTGTAAATCTTTTCTGAACCCTTTCAACTTTCACAACATCTTTCCAATAGGAAGGAGACCAGAATTGCATACAATATTCCAACAGTGGCCTAACCAATCTCCTGTACAGCCGCAACATGACCTCTCAACTCCTGTATGCATTGATGGTTAGAGGGGAATTAATGACATTTTGTTTATTGTGGATGAAAGTATGATGCATATTTGCACTCCCACCTTCCTGAATGTTCAGGTTTGTGCCCAGTGTTGTACTCACTGCTCCATGGTACGGAATACCTGGGAACTACATTTGCTGATGGCTCAATGAAAGAAAGTAAGCCATCAACAGCAGACAAAGAGTCTACAAAAGAATTTATTCAAGTTAAGTAAGTTGACAGATGAAGTATAAAATGGGTGAATGGGAACTTGTCCACTTTGTATCAGCAAGATAGAAAAGCAGTGTATTGTTGAATTGGAACTAGACCACAGATCTCTACAGTACAGAGCCAGCTGTTAGTATGCAGCTGCAGCAAGTGATTAGTAGGCAAGTGGAATGTTGTCACTTATTGCAAGGGGAAATTGAGGATTAGGGAAACAAAGTGTTGCTCCAGTACACAAGGCTAAATAGGACAGCATCAGGAGTGCTCTATATACTTCTAGTTTCTTTGTTTATGAATTCAAAATAATTAAATTAGAAGCAGGCCAGAAAAGGTACGCTCAAATAATTCCTAGGGTGAAGGGTTTAACGTATAAGGAAAAGGTGAGCAGGTTGGGCTTCTATCTAATGGAGTTTAGAAAAATGAGACGCGATTTATTGAAAGATATAAAGAGGAAACCTGACAGGGTGGATGCTTTCCCTTGTTGGACTTTATAGAACCTGTGGGCACCATTTAAAGATTAGAGAGTCTAGATCCGATTTAAGATGGAGACGAGGAGATTTTCTTCTCTCAGAAAGCTATTTAATTAGAATCTCGTCCCCCAGAGAGGTGAAGGGTTAGTCTACACACTCGGGACTTGATCAAGGCAATGTTGGGAAAGCAGTGTGATTCGCTGTCCTGTCTGATTAAATTTCCCCATTGCCAAAGAAAATCTCCCTCTCTACCCAAGCTTTTAGTCACAAAATATCTTAGAGTAGAATATTCTTGATGAATCAAGAGAAATAGTTATTGGAAGGATAGACGGTTCCTCCAATTCTGTGGCTGTTGTCCTGATCCCTGTCACCATCTCTGCAACTGTCCATCTACAACCACAATAAATCAATGTCCATTCCCTACATGCAATTGAACATTCACAAATATGTAACGTGATACACTTGAGTGTTCCAACATTAAGAAAAATTAATTAGAACGGGAACGCCTTTACCTCACAGTCATGAAACTCCTCTTCCTCCACCTCATAGGAGACAGTTTGAATTTTGACATCGTTCTCTGTGTAGTCCACGTGTTTAGATTCTGAATGGTCAGGGGAGTCAATCGTCAAGTTCTTCCTCTCAGTGAATGTCGTCTCACTGCTGTCGTTCCTGTAATCCTTGACACCCTCTTTCATCTCGTCCTTATACAAAATAAAGTTTGGCCGGTAAAAGGCCTCGACAGCCAGATGCAGGGAGCTGGCGTCCAGGAGCTGATGTGTGAAGTTGGCTTTGGGTTTGTTCTTGGCAGAACCATTGCTCATAAAGTAGTTCAAAATCTTCTCTTTATAGTGCTGCTGCTCGCTGTAATCGTCCTGGTAACCATAATCATGCTTATTGTTTTTCTCGAGCAGAGGATTCTGAAGTTCTGTCAGGTTTTCCATTGTTTTCTCAGGGCAGGGTGGACGATGAAAGGGAGGGGTCGGGACGGTTTCCGGGGGCAGCTAGTCAGGTGATCAATTGACTGTTAGGCCACGAGGATGATCATTGGCCCAAGGCCTATAGAGAAGAAGAAGGAGAGAAATTATGTTTGGTATCTTCACTCCAACATCTTAGAATTCAATAAACAAATACTTTTTATTTGCTGTTCAGGTTATCACTTGAATTACCCACTATCAACATCCTGTGGGTTATCATTGATCAGAAACTTAACTGGACTCAGCACATAAGCACAGTGGCTACAAGAGCAGGTCAGAGGTGAGGAATACTGTGGCGAGTGACTCACCCCCTGACTCCCCCAAAGCCTCTCCACCATCTACAAGGCATAAGCCAGGAGTGTGATGGAATGCGCCCCACTTGCCTGGATGAGTGCAGCTCCAAAAACACTCAAGAAGCTATACATAGCAGCCCACTTAACTGGCACTGCATCTACTCCCTCCACTACCGATGCTCCGTAGCAGCAGTGTGTAATTTCTGCAAGATGAACTGTAGAAATTCACCAAAGATCCTCAGTCAGCGCCTTCAAACCCACAACCAGTTCCGTTTAGGACAAAAGCAACAGGTATATGGGAACACCCCACTTCTTTCAAGTTGCCCTCCAAGCCACTCACCATTCTGACTTAGAAATATATCATCATTCCTTCACTGTTGCTGGGTCAAAATCCTGGAATTCCCTCCTTAATGGAATTGTGGGTCAACCTACAGCAGGTGGACTGCAGGGGTTTAAGAAGGCAGCTCACCCACACCTTCTCAAGGGCAACTAGGGATGGACAATAAATGCTGGGCCCAGCCAGCGACACCCACATCCCACAAAATGAATTTTTAAAAATCTGATTGAGGAAGCAATGGTGTTCTGCCATCACAGTCTTCATCATTGGCTGGCACATTCCTCTTAAAATGCATGAACTTGATTGAAGGCTGTTTCAGACCATCGAGAACTGAATTGAGAAGAAACCTCCTCACCCAGAGGGTTTTAAAATCTACAGAATTCCTTGCCCAGTGAATTAGTTGACGCTACTCCCCAGTAAATATTTTTAGAGCTAAGATAGATTTTTTTTTGAACAGTGACGCAGGAGTCACTAAATGCCAATTTATCTCCTAACATTTGCACCAATTTGTCGGGCTGAGTAATTTTATGATGGAGTGGACACCTGGGCGAGAATAGAATCAATCTGATTTAGAATAAGCCATGTCTGTAATCAACTGTAGATTATTTATTAATAAAGCTGAAGTGATAACATCACTGCGGTTACTCCTTGTGTGTGAGAGGAGTCAGATTTAATGCACCAACTGCATCGATATACAGTCGTGCTGACTGCAGGTTCATTAGCAAAGCTACGTGACCATGGCAGGATTTGAATTCATGAATTCTGAGTCACTAATCCTGGGCCGCGACCTCTAGACTACTGAGTGCACAACTTTCCATCCTTTATCACTCAAGTGTTTTCCCATCCAAATAACAAAATTGTCCAAAGTACAAAACACATCAGGTAATGCTTGATCTAAGCTGCTCAATAGCATTGAAACAGATAAATTAGAAATATTGGAGCAGACATATTAGGACCAGAGCAGACTGTTCCAACTGCTTGAGCCTCTCCTGTCATTCAATGGCAGCAGATTTGTTTGTCATAGAGTCACACAGCATGAAAACACAGTCCAACTAATCTATGTTGACCCTGTTCCCAAACAAAACTAGCCCCACTGCCTGCGTTTGGCAAATATCCCTCTAAACCTTAAATAAAATGGAAAGCACTGTGAATGCAGTTAACCAGGAACAAAAAACAGCAATTGCTGGAAAAGCTCAGCAGGTTTGGCAGCATCTGTGGAGAGAAATCAGATATAATGTTTCGGGTCCAGTGACCCTTCCTCAACCTGTCAAACAACATGGCCTCTCGGGTGGGTGTGAATGATTCGGTGGTTCTACTCAAAGAGTAGGGGCATTCTACGTGGCATACCTGATTCTCCAGCCAACACCTAAAACGAAACAATGGATTGGGTCGTTGATGTCATTGCTGTCTGGGAGCCCCATTCCTGATGCAAATGAAGCAGTATCACAGAGATACACCAGCTGGATCAGACCTGAAGGATGAAAGCTGATACAGAGCAGGGAACCAGTCATGCTAGCACAGGGAAGCCACATGACCCTATGAAACAGAGAGTGGCACACAGGAAGGAACCCACACATTGGCAAATGAGTCTAATGGCAGGCAGTGAGCACTTGGGCAGCATAGGGGGCATTGTGGGGACTTAACAGGAAGGAGCAAACACAACTGAAGGCAGCCTCCAGAAATGCTGTAGGAAGTAACATGGAAGGAATTCTTTAAAGTTTTCTGGGAGCAGCCCATGAACTTTAAAAACGTAGTGTTCCTTAAAGACTTCCCTCACTTTCTAAAGCCAAGAACTGCTCTCACAGCTGACCACACCTCAGTGTGATCATTCCCCCTCCTTTACCCTCATGATGGCTTATGACTGAAATTATTTCAAGCTCAGTCTCTGGTCTAACTGAATAATTCTTTATTTATTTACATAATCCTTAATTTTTCATCCAGGTTTAATTATATAAATATATATGTATAGAGTTTGATCACGGCTTGTCATGAATGGGGGCATGGCTCAAACATGGATCTGCTGAGGTAGCAGGGGTATCGAGTTAATTGGAAATGTCAGGGAAACAGTGTCCTAGACTTCACCTTAAATAGACAAATCTTTGATGTGTTTGACAAAGCTGGAGATTGTGTGAAGGGTATTCCATATCACAGAGAGGGATGCTTTCTCACAGATGAAATCATAAAGGTGATTCAGGTGATTGATGTAACTTTAACTGCTTTATTATTTCATTTCTATTGATCAGACTTGGGTGTTCCAAATAAAATAGTACACCTGGAGAATACTAATCAGCTTTAACCCACCCAGGAGTCCAGAAACCTGAATGTTATGAGATGGCAAACTTGCTCTATTGTAGATAGATTTAATTTCAGTTTTGCATCTCTTCAGTCCATATTTCAAAGAAATTCCTTATGGATTTCAATCACTTCTTCGCTTGTTGAAATATGGACTGAAGAGATGCAAAACCAAGGTGGGTATATGACCCCATTAATAGAGCAAGGATGGAACTAAGTGTTGGGAAATACACATGTAGTTTATGTAATTCCAATAGCACACATCTCTTGCTAAGAGGGTAGCTTGATTCACCACCTTCAACATTCATTCCCTCCACCACGCGGACAATGTGCCTTATTGTATACCATCTATAGGATGTAAGATAGTCTCCTGCCAGTATTGCTGGTGAATATGGGCATCATTTCCATTGAGTGTTGGGATCCCTGTTTTGTTCAGAAAAAGCCCACCCAGTGAAAAATCAATGCTACTGCCATTTCATTCTGATGCTGATCCTGCTCACTGTTTCAGTAGCAGCAGGATTCAATACTGCTGAGTTTCAATGGGCTGCACTTTCTTTTTTTTAACATGCCTGAGTGTCTGAGTGCAACTGAAAAGCAATGGAAATATCAGTGCCATATTCATTTATTGTTGTTTTCTTTGGTGGCTGATCTAAAGATACTTAATGTCCTGCTTTAAACGTATAGTGCACGCTGTGCTATACTTCAGCTCCAGAGACAGAGCTTGCCACCAGGTTGTCTCATGTTGTGATGTATTTGACTGACTGGAACATGCTCGAGTTTAATGTATTTCTCATCTCTGAATGAACCACATCTCCTGTATTAATGCCCTTCACAACAGAAGACCATAAGTAATAAGACGTTCAGCCCCTCAGTAGGACCTCATTGGTGAGGACAGATGGGCGAGAGTTACATTTGAGGGGGTGGGGGAAGAGAGACTGGAATAGAAGATCAGAAGTGTTTGAGATGCAATGGCGTCAGGGGTGATATAGGCCAGAAGGAGATGCAAGAGAAATTGGAAGCAAAGTTTCGCTAGTCAGAAACTTCCAGCACTTTCCAATTCCATGACCTCTGACCTAGAGACAGGTGTACAACTATAGCAGCAGGAAGAAGTGAGGACCTTATTGAACTGAGAGTATAATTGCAGAAGCAATATTCTTAACGAACCGAAAAAATTATTTGTGTGAATGATTAACTGAGGAAGATTATTTTTTTGGGTTGGTAGAATGGGTTGAAGATGTCATAGCAGCAATTAAATGGAGTTACTTCATGCTGTCTTTACACATGCCACTTTGGCACAGAGCAATCTGAGCAGTAAAGTGGTACAGCTTACAGGGATCAAAATGCCTGTCATGACAAAACAGCATGGGGCTCCATGTGAGTGATACTATGGAGGAATCAAAAACCAAACATAAAAGCAGGCAGGAACCAGGAGCATTGGCTAGGTCATTCAGACCCTAAAGAAAATGAGATGGCAATCAAATCATTAAAGCAAGTAACATTCAGACCACACAATTTTGAATTACCTCCAACAGAGATTCTATGCTAAACTGTAAGAGCGGCACGGTGGGTGGCACGGTGGCACAGTGGTTAGCACTACTGCCTCACAGCGCCAGAGACCCGGGTTCAATTCTCGCCTCAGGTGACTGACTGTGTGGAGTTTGCACGTTGTCTGCGTGGGTTTCCTCTGGGTGCGCCGGTTTCCTCCCACAGTCCAAAGATGTGCACGTCAGGTGAATTGGCCATGCTAAATTGTCTGTAGTGTTAGGTCAGGGGTATGGGTGGGTTGCGCTTCGGCGGGGCGGTGTGGACATTTTGGGCCGAAGGGCCTGTTTCCACACTGTAATGTAATCTAATCTAAAAAAAAACTAATCTAATCTTTGACTTTTATAAATAATAGCTGGGACCAGATTCCCAGATTCCCAACCCCATTCCTCATGTCCCTGTTTTTACTAGCATGGGATTGGGATGTTGACTATTGTGGGTCGCTGCTCTGAATTTAAACAAAAGCTTAGGGAATAATTGTTGTTAGGTACATTCTCCACACAAATGCCTTAGAATCATAGAGTCGTACAGTTTGGAAACAGACCTTTCAGTCCAACTCGCCCATGCTGACCAAGTTTCCTAAACTAAACTAGTCCCATTTGCCTGTGTTTGCCCATATCCCTTTAAACCTGTACTTTTTATGGACATGTCCAAATGTTTTCTAAGTATTGGAACTGTACCTGCATCCACTACTTCCTCAGACAGTTCATTCCACACATGAACCACCCTTTGTGTGAAAAAGTTGCCCCTCAGCTCCCTTTTAAATCTTTCTCCTCTCACCTTAAAATTTATGCCCCCTAGTTTTGAACACCCCTATCCTTGGGAAAACACCTTTGCAATTAACCTTATCTGTGTCCCTCATGATTTTAAAACCTCTCTACCTCCTACCCTCCAGTGAAAAAGGTCCCAACCGATTGAGCCTCTACTTATAACTCAAACCCTTCAGTCCCAGCGACATCTTTATAAACCTTTACTGCACCCTTTCCAATGTAGCAGTATCCTTCCCATAGCAGGGTGACCTTGTAAGCTGTACAGTTTTACTGCTAAGATTACTCTGTGCTAAAGTGGCACATGTAAAGACAGCATGAAGTAACCGTTTAACTGCTGTTATGAAATCTTCAAATGATTCAACAAATCCCCAAAAATAATCTTCCTCAATTAGGCATTCATACAAATATTTGCCTGGTTTATTGCCTCTGCAGTTACACAGTGTACAGTGTTCTAAATTTGACTTCACTAATGTTCTTTACAACCCTCAACATGACACCCCAATTCCTGTACTCAATGGTCTGAGCAATGATGGCAAGCATGCCAAACACCTTCTTTACCACCCTGTTTAGCTGTGACGCAACTTTCAAGGAACTATGTACCTGAACCCTGAGGCCTCTCTGTTTGACAACACCGCCCAGGACCCTGCCATTAACTGTGTAAATCCTGCCCTTGTTTGTCTTATTAAAATGCAACACCTCAGCAGTTATCAAAATTAAATCTTCTTACAAATGTCTTTGAACTTAAGTCTAAGTCAGCCAGGGGTTTTGAAGCATCCACAAAATCTCCTACCGAGACCTCCCTTGGAATATTGCCATCTGTGCTCTGATGTCAATGAGACAAGAGAGGAGTTGATTATTTAAATGGAGAAAGATTCAGAAAGCCACAGGACAGAGTCCTTGTGCATACATCACAAAACATTAGGATCCAAGTTCAGCAGGTGATAGGGAAGGCAAGAGAAATGGTGCCTTTATTAAAAAGAGAATGGAGTACAAAAAGTAGAGAGGTTTGCTTAAACTGTACAAGACACTAGTCAGACTACAGCTGGAATACTGTGATATGGGCCAAATGCAGTTTGGGTCCCTTTATTGAAGGAAGGATGTACTGGTGATAGAGGCAGTTCAGGGAAGGGTCTGGGGGGACAGTCACATGAGGAGACGTTTAGTAGGCTGGGCCTGTACTCAGTCGAGAGTGTGGTGCTGGAAAAGCACAGCAAGTCAGGCAGCATCTGAGGAGCAGGAGAATTGACATTTTGTGCATAAGCCCTTTGTCAGGATTCCTGATGATGGGCTTATGCCCAAAAGGTCGTTTCTCCTGCTCCTCAGATGCTCCTGACCAGCTGTGCTTTTCCAGCACCATAGTCTCGACTCTGATCTGGAGTATCTGCGGTCCTCACTTTCCCCTGGGCCTGTACTCATTAGAGTTTAGAAGAATGAGAGTCAATCTTATTGAAGCGTCTAAGATTCTTAAGAGACTTAGCAGGATAGATGTGGAACGATTATTTCTCTTTATGAGAGTGTCTAAGACCAGAGGGCAAAAGAGATTGTTCATTTCAGACAGAGATGAAGAGGAATCTCTTCTGATAGTAGTGAATCTGCAGAATTCTTCACAGCAGAGAAGCTATGTCATGAAGTATATTCAAGGCTGAGATAGAATTTTAATCAGTAAGACACTGAAGGGTTGTGGTGAAAAGGCAGGCGAGTGGACTTGAGGATTATCTGATCAGCCAAGATCTCATTGAGGGACAGAGCACACTCAATGGGCTGAATGGCCTACTCCTGCCCCTGTGTATTATGATCTAACCCCTGGAAATGGGTGTGTTTCAGAAGAGTTATTAAGAAGCACAACTTAACTTTTTCAAGTAGCTTCCTATCAGTCTTCACTTGATCACCAAACCGAAATTGGTTTAGCTCAGTTGGTTGGATTCTGGTGGCACGGTGGCTCAGTGGTTAGCACTGCTGCCTCACAGCGCCAGGGACCCGGGTTTGATTCCAACCTCAGGCAACTGTCTGTGTGAAGTTTGCCCATTCTCCCTGTGTCTGTATGGGTTTTCTCTGGGTGCTCCGGTTTCCTCCCATAATCCAAAGATGTGCGGGTTAGGTGAATTAGCCATGCTAAATTACCCATAATGTTCAGGGATATGTAGGCTAGGTGCATTAGGTGGGGGAAGTCTAGAGTAATCAGTGTAGGGGAATGGGTCTGGGTGGGTTACTCTTTGGAGTGTCAGTGTGGACTTGTTAGGCCAAATGGCCTGTTTCAAAACTGTAGGGAATCTAATTCTACTTTTTAATACAGCAGTGTGATGCTAATAGTGTGGGTTCAATTCCCATTACTGGTTTGAGGCTACCATGAAGGACTTTCCTTCTCAACCTCTTCGCTCATCTGAGGTCTGGTGGCCCCCAGGTTAAATCACCACCAGTTGCTTCTCTCTCTAATGAGTGAGCAGCCCCAGTGGTCTGCAAAGACTATGGCGACACAACCAACCAGAGACCACCCTTTTTGTTGGGCTGTATAAATCATTGTTCATTCTTAAATTCCACTATTCTCAGAGAATCACAGAAAATAACAACAGGAATAGGCCATTCGGCCCTCATGTCTACTTCGTCATTCAATATGATCATGACTGATCAACCAACTCAGTTTTCTCCCCATTCTCTTTGATCCATTTCACTCTAAAACCTATTTCTAACTCCTTTCTGAAAGCATTCAGGAACATTTTTGACTGCAACTGTTATCTGTCGCAGAGACTTCCATAGGCTTACCACCTTCTGGGTGACAAATTTTGCAGTGTCTCACTCGTACTTGGGTTATTCTGTACCCTTAGACTATCACCCCTGGTTTTGAATTCCCCCAGCATTGGTAAGATCCTTACTGTCAAGATTAGAGTGGTGCTGGAAGAGCACAGTAGGTCAGGCAGCATCCGAGGAGCAGGAAAATCGACATTGATTTTCCTGCTCCTTGGATGCTGCCTGACTCGCTGTGCTCTAATCTGGACTCTGATCTCCAGTGTCTGCAGTCCTCACTTTCACCTAACATTCTTCCAGTGGTTGACCCTGTCTAACCCTGTTAGATTTATATAGGTTTCTATGAGATCCACCCTCGTTTTTTAAACTCCAGTGAATATCGTCCTAACCAAACCAGTCTCTCTCTCTTCGTACATCAGTCCTGCCTTCCCAGGGTTCTATCTGGCGTCATCACTGATTGCAAGATGGAAATCTTCGAGAGCATGTTGTTTGATTAGTAATGTAATTATTTGAGTTTGAAAGGATGATGGGGTTGTCTTAAGAAATGGGAGCAGGAGTAGGCCATCTGCCTGTCGAGTTGCTCTGTCATTTGTGTCTGGACACAAGGGACAATGGATCAAGTCATATTTACCCACGTCATTGCGATTTAGTATGTTGGCCTCCTTGTGGCCAAACAAGGTACTAATCATTTTTCGTCACCCAATACACATTCTTCAAGTTTGGCTTTGACAGCAGATTCTGGATTGGTGGTGCTGGAAGAGCACAGCAGTTCAGGCAGCATCCAAGGAGCTTCGAAATCAACGTTTCGGGCAAAAGCCCTTCATCAGGAATAAAGGCAGTGAGCCTGGAGCGTGGAGAGATAAGCTAGAGGAGGTTGGGGGTGGGGAGAAAGTAGCATAGAGTAAAATGGGGAGTGGGGGAGGGGATGAAGGTTTTTAGATTAGATTACATTACATTACAGTGTGGAAACAGGCCCTTCGGCCCAACAAGTCCACACCGCCCGCCGAAGCGCAACCCACCCATACCCCTACATTTACCCCTTATCTAACACTACGGGCAATTTAGCATGGCCAATTCACCTGACCTGCACATCTTTGGACAGTGGGAGGAAACCGGAGCACCCGGAGGAAACCCACGCAGACACGGGGAGAACGTGCAAACTTCACACAGTCAGTCGCCTGAGTCAGGAATTGAACCCGGGTCTCTGGCGCTGTGAGGCAGCAGTGCTAACCACTGTGCCACCGTGCCGCCCCAGGTCAGGGAGGAGAGGGTAGAGTGGATAGGTGGAAAAGGAGATAGGCAGGTCGGACAAGTCCGGACAAGTCATGGGGACAGTGCTGAGCTGGAAGTTTATAACTAGGGTGAGGTGGGGGAAGGGGAAATGAGGAAACTGTTGAAGTCCACATTGATGCCCTGGGGTTGAAGTGTTCTGAGGCAGAAGATGAGGCGTTCTTCCTCCAGGCGTTGGGTGGTAAGGGAGCGACGGTGAAGGAAGCCCAGGACCTCCATGTCCTCGAGGTGGATGGCCTGATTTGTTGTTTGAATTTCAAATGTGTTAAAGGAAAAAAAATCCAACTACTACAGGAAACCAGAGTAAAAAATTGCCTCCAGGAGAGTAAAGGAACAATAGTGGCCTCACTTTGTTTAGGAAATGATGAGTCAGGGGGTCATTTCACTACAACCCAAGCACTGAGAGTGTTCCTTAGTGAGCCAATTTTAGTGCTCAGCTTGTGTATGTAAATATGCAAAACTGTTTTGTTTTCTGAAAAGCGATATGGTTGTCTGTCAGTTTCAGTTTGCTTCAAGGCAACCCACTGAGAATGAAAGGATTCTCAAATGTTCGGCTAATTAAAAGTGTTGGATGGGCTTTTACAGACCTGCTGTTAATGTAAACATCTGAGCACAGGGTATGTGACCAGGACAGCGTCTACCAATGTTGTCAATATGTTCCCACTGCTGCCTAACACATCAACACTGCACTTTGACCTATCCTACTGGCGTTAACATCACACCAATTACTGCCACGGAAGGGACAAAATAAGATGCAACTACTGGAAACCCATATTGGATGTCAGAAGTGTGCATAGTATCAATCAACTAAAACCACTTCTCATTTGATTCCACGTACATTCTCAAGGCAATTCAACAGCACTGTAAAAACTTGCAACAGATCAAACCAATTTTATCCACTAGAACAGTGCAGAATTCCAAAGAGAATCAATTACATTCACCAGCTTTGTCCAGAACGTCAAGAGACTGGACTTATCTTTCATTGTTATGAATTCCCGTGGGAGAACAGCCACCTTCATTAAGTAGTGATTGCAGTAAATCAATCACAGGTTCTTTATTTTACACATTCTTAGCAGCGCATAATATTTTCTGTGCATTCCCTCTTCTTAGGAATGCTACATACAATTTGGTCTCCCTGTTATAGAAAAAGTATTGTGCAGCTTGAAAGGGTTCAGAAAATATTTACAAGGATGTTGCCAGCGTTGCAAGGTTTGACTTATGGGGAGGAGCTGAACAGGCTGGGGCTGTTTTCCCTGGAGCGTCGGAGGTTGAGGGGTGACCTTATAGAAGTTTATAAAATCATTTAAAGGGTAGCTGAATGGGTATATGAGTGGGAAGGGTTTGGAGGGATATGGGCCTAATTTTGGCAAATGGGAATTCAGGACGTCTGGTCAGCATTGGCGAGTTGGACCAAAGGGTCTGTTTCAGTGCTGTATAACTCTGCGACTCCTATTTCCATTAGAATGTAGGTTCCATTCCCAGGTATGGACAATGGGCCAAACCCCATTCCATTTATTCATTTTCCAGAATCCAACTCTATTTGCATTTATGGAACAGGTTTTATGCTCCCTACATAACAAGATAAACTCAGAATCCTCACCCAAGCATAAACTGCGCTCCAATTATCCAGTGTTTCTTTTTAAAAATAAACAACATAGCTGATTCCATCAATCTACTTCTGGAATTGACCTAGAGTCAACAACACATGTCAGAGATCTAATTAGTTTTATGTAAAATGAATGCTTTTACTCATAGTGCTTTCTAGTTATCTGTGTTTCGATTGCATTTTGAATAAATGGATTTAATGGTCCATGGTACAAAGATTTGAGAGCTGATTATTTTCGCTTTTGTTTCTTTCCTGCTCCCTTCTCTTCTCTGAAAGGCTTTTGTTTTTTTAAGGATTTGATTCCAGGAAACTATTAAACCCTCTTCCAAGTGGTCACCTAAGCGATACATACAACAGTTGGAAGATGATATTGTACATTAGGAATGTGTGCACGATATCAATCAACTAAAACCATTTTTCATTTAATTCCATGTACAGTCTCAAGATAATTCAGTAGCACTGCAAAACCTTCTAACAGATCAAACCAATTCCTCTTGCTCACGCAGTGACAGCAAGGGTCAGTGGACAATTCTGTCTTTCGAGAAATGTACAGAAGCTGTTTCCTCTTGTGAAAACGGTAGAAATGAATGTGGTGTTTGAAAACTCTGCCTTCAATCTTCATAAGAAACTGAACATGTGCTTGCTGACTCCCCAGCATCAATGATTAGCATTCGATGTTTTAAGTGTAGCACTTCAGCGCTCTCGACACAGCATCCAAAGAAGTGAAAACAGACTTGTGAAAACAAAAGCACAGAACTGTGGATGCTGGAAATCGGAAACAAAACCAGGAAT
Source organism: Chiloscyllium plagiosum (assembly GCF_004010195.1). NCBI lineage: Eukaryota > Metazoa > Chordata > Chondrichthyes > Orectolobiformes > Hemiscylliidae > Chiloscyllium > Chiloscyllium plagiosum. The sequence goes on from NC_057719.1 coordinate 13,460,899, forward strand.
TGCTGGGCAAACTCAGCAGGTCTTTGGAGAGAAAGTGGAGTGAACATTTCGGGCCCAGGGACCCTTCCTTCAGAACTGAACAGGATTGTAGCTGTGCATTAATGTGATGGTTCCCCTGGGTGAGATGGCTTGGATATGTGTTAGAAACAGGAGATTATTTCAGACTGTTATTTGTCAGCAAGATTACAAACAGAAAAGGAGAAGATTCTCTTGAAACTCCTGGGTTGGAATCTGCAAGATTGGCAGGATGAGTACTGTCCATTTTATAACTGTGCTATCTATGAGTGGAACAAATGTTTAATTTACAGTGCTTTAAAATGTTGACTCCTTGCTTCAATTCTGGCTTCCAGCTCTCTTTACAGTTTGGACTTGACAAAGTAGATGCAGAAGGTTGGTTAACTTTGTGTGACAGTGTCAGATGAGAGGGCATATTCTCAGAACAAAATACATTCAAGACAGAGGTAGGGAGAAATTTCTTCCCTCAGAGGATTGTGAGTCTGTGAAATGTTTTACCGCAGAGAGGCATAGAGGCTGGGTCATTAAGTATATTTAAGGCAGAGGTAGACAGATTTTTAATCAGTGCGGGGAAAAGGCAGGAAAAGTGGAGTTGAATATTATCACATCAGCCATGATCTCATTGAATGAGGGAGCAGATTCAATGGGCCGAATAGCCTACTTCTGCTCCTTTCTCTTATTGTCTTTGTTTATTTCTTTGTGAGTCCACACGATGCTAAACCAATCAAGCACACTGAGCATGAACTGACTCACAATCAAAAACAGACCAACTGAATTAATGAATATCACAGGAGATCTGTCCCATACCCTTCTTTTCTACATCATCAATTTGACTGCCAAATCTTTTGAACAACACACCAATCCTCTCCTTTCCTCAATATCCTTCATTATAAATAATTAAAATTCATTGCTTTTTCCCTTACTTTTGTTGCCATCTATTTTCTCCCACTCCAACTATTTTCCTCTCCCTCTCAAACCTGATGACCCATTAATGCTGCTGCCGACTGGGTGTTGGTGGGAGAAAAGAGGCGAAGGAGGAAGAGGATTGGGGTGAACCAGGCTACTATCTTTTCCACATGAGTATTCCCATTCTCATGAGAATTTGTCTTTACATTAAGCAGGACCACAGTCGCTTATATTCGCAAACAAATTCGGATTGATGTGATGTTGAGGGACTCAAAGAACAGAGAATAAAGAACAAGACAGCACAGGAACAGGCCCATCGGCCCTCCAAGCCTATGTTGTCACTTTTTGCCCTTCCATAGTAAAACTGTCCTCACTTACAGGATTCGTATCCCTCTATTCCCTTCCTATTCGTGTATTTGCCCAGGTACGTTTTGGAAGCTGCTATTGCGTCTGCTTCCACCTCCTCTGGCAGCACATTCTAGGCACTCACCACCCTTTGTATGAAAAACATGCCTCACACATCTCTTTAAAATATTCCCCCCAACCTGCACCTTGAACCTGTGTCCCCTAGTAATTGACCCCTCCACTCTGGGGAAAAGCCTCATACTTTCCACTCTATCCATGCCACTTGCAATCTTATAAACTTCCATCAGGTAGCCCCTGAACTTCCTGCATTCCAGTGAAAACAAACCCAGTCTATCTAACCTTTCTTCATAGCTAAAATCCCTCATACTAGGAAACACCCTAGTAAACCTTTTCTGTACCATCTGCAAAGCATCCTTCTGGTAATGTGGTGACCAGAACTGTACACAGTATTCCAAACCTGGGCCTAACTAAAGTTGTATAAAGCTGCATCGTGACTTGACTATCCTTACTGAATGCTCCTTCCAATAAAAACACAAATGCTATCAGCCTTTTTTACTACCTCATGGACTGAGTCTACATAGATCATTTGGAGGAAAACATAGTTGGACTAATTAGTAATTTTGCAGACAACACAGAGATTGGTGGAGTTGCGGATAGTGAAGGGGATTGTCAGAGAATCGGTGGACCTGCACACCCAGATCCCTCTGTGTATCAATACTCCTGAGAGTTCTGCCATTCACTGTATAGCTTCCACCTGTACTTGACCTTCCAAAATGTATCTCCTTACATTTGTCTGGATTAAACTCCATCTGCCATTTTTCTGCCCATGCCTCCAACTGATCCATATCCTGTTGTATTCTCTGACAATCCTCTTCACTATCCACAACGCCACCAGTCTCTGTGTTGTCTGCAAACTTACTAATTAGTCCAACTATGTTTTCCTCCAAATGATTTAAGTAGACTATATTCTTTCATATAGACCTCTGGAACAGGAATGATAAATTGGCCTTGGAGAGTGTACAATGTATATGACACCCGGACTTCAAGGGAGAGGTTTTATGCATTAGGCCTGTTTTCTCTAGAATTTAGAATGTTAAGGGGTCATCTGATTGAAGTCTTCAAAATATGTCAGTAACTAAGGGTCACAATTTCATGACTGTCAGCAAAAGAGCTAAGAATGAGATGAGGATAAACATCTTTACTCAAAGAGTTGTTAGAATTTGGATGAGTGATGTGGAGATGGATTCCATATGAGGTTTCGAAAGAGAACTGGATATATATTTGAAAGTGATGAAGTTAGAGGGCAACAGAGAGAGGGTTGGAGAGTGGGACGAGCTGGGTAGCTCTCTCAGAAACTGGTACAGACACAGAATACCCTCTTTCTGTACTGTAAAATTCAATGAGTCTATAGTAACAGGCAAGATGAGATAAGTAAAGCTAAATTATTTCTAATCTTTGGGTATTCTAAACTAGGAGGGGTAGTCTGAGAATTATGGCCAGAATGTTTAGGAGAGATGTAAGGAAGCACTTCTACATAGAAAGGGTAGTAGAGGTTTGGAACTCTGTTCCACAAAACGTAGTTAATGCTGGATCAGTTGTTAATTTTAAATCTGAGATAGATTACCCTTTTCCTCTATTCATATGTCAGCAAATGGCAATTGATGTGTATGCAATAAAGGAACACTCCAAAATTACATTAAACAGTTTATTAATGAAGATGAATCCACAGAATTTTCCAAAGATTAATTCCAAAACATATTAAATGGAGTTTTACAGTAATCAGAACATTCTGGTCATTTTTAGCAGTATATTGTGTTCAAGCTCATATGTAATAGAAACCAACTGTTTACTCTCTAGTCGGTTATTATATGGAGAAAATGAGAGAAAGTAGCCCTGTGTGAGGTAACTTAAATGTGGTCAATAAATAGCAGTAGCCACCCTCAGTGAAGATATAATCTTCATGCAATCAAACTTCAGTCTGAGAAATAAGAGAGAAAACCATACTTTGGAGTTCAACTGAGGATTCTGCAGTGTGCTTCTTCATAGCCATGCAAACTCGAACATTCCTCAACAGATTTCTGTTAATAGTGTAATTTACACTGATGCTTTATTCTGCGTGATTTGAAGGACAGAAAGAAGTTGATGGAAAGTTCCCTCCATCCCGCTACTCTATAATAAGTGCACATTACAGTGACTGAATGACAATATAATGGCTATTCAAATAGTCTGAAAGTACTTCATAATGATGAATAGATGCAGTGAGAACACAGTGACCATTCTATAAAGCAACTTCCCATTAATGCTTGGCCAATCAATTTGTACGTGCTTTTTTTGTTGAGGGAGGAGTGTTGGTTAGGATGCTCTCCAGCCTGTTATTGAATCTTCAAGAGATCTTTAAAGCCTATCTGAATATGATTTTCATTTAGATACGTAGCAATATAGTACTTCGACAAAACCACACTTGAGTGTCAGCATAGATTACAAACGCAAATCCTTCAAATTCACTGAACCAGATTGAAGAGTGTTACTAACTGATTCAAGCAGACGGAAGTGGGGCCAAGTCTACTTACTGTTAGAGAAGTAACATCACAAATATTGGCAAATGTGAAGACTTGGAAATTAAAAACCTCGAGAGCTGAACCATAGCATTAGTGATCTTAAATGAATCTGTGCACTCTGTCACCATTTCTTTGATCGTCTGAGTGGTCTGTTACTCTCACCTGGTCCAGTAAGGAAGGGAACAAGCGCAGTTTCCCTTCAAATCAGATACAGAACAATGGCAAACATACCGCACATTAATGTTATCTCATTAAAACCAGTTTACTTCTAGATACAGTTGCCTCACATTGCTGGCAAAGACTGGGGCTTAGTCAAGATTTTCTCAACAAGAGAATCCCACAGCTCAGTAGGGATCAGTAAATTCTATCATTCTGCACTCACCAAATGTAACTGAAGCACATCTATTGAGACACCACCATGTCTTGGCTGGGGAAGCAGCAAGTCAGTTTCATTGATCCCAGCCAAAAGCCCAACAAAATAACCCAGTCAGGCTTATCCAGTGAAGCTGCATGATTTGTTGACAGCCAAGAAGGCAGCACACAAGCCAGCAACACACCAGCTCACTGAATCTATTGTCATGTTTCAGTTAACGAAGGGAGAATTTCCCCTCTTTACAAACAGATCTTACCACTGCTTTTCAATAGGAATATATAGGAAGGATGTTATTAAACTGGAACGGGTGCAGAAAAGATTTACAAGGATGTTACTGAGACTGGAAGATTCAATGTATAAGGAGAGGTTGTGATGTTTTTCCCTGGAGCGCGGAGGCTTGAGGGGTGACGTTACAGAGGTTCATATAATCAGCAGGGGCATGCATAAGATGAACAGCAAAAGTCTTTTCCCCACAGTAAGGAATTCAAAACTAGAGGGCATAATGTTGAGCTGAGCGGGGAAAGGTTTAAAAGGAACCTGAGGGGCAACTTTTTCACACAGAGGATGGTTGGCGTGTGGAACGAACTGTCAAAGGAAGTGGTAGGTGCAAGTACAGTATCAACATTTAAAAGACATTTGGACAGGTACATGAATAGGAAAGGCTTAGAGGGATAAGGCCAAATGCAGGTAAATGGCTCCAGTTTAGTTGGAGAAACCTAGTCGGCATGGACGGAAGGGTCTGTTTGCTTGCTGTATTTTGTACTTCTTTTGATCAGGACATGCGCACCGGAGACTGTATTCTACAGCAGCAACAATTGATGGTGGCAGCTTGGCTCAGGGTAAATAAAAATGCTGAGTAAATGCTCGGCTTAAAGATTGCTGTGGGTGGAATGGGTTTCAGTTTGTGGGGCAATAGCACTATTACTAGGTAAAAGGGAGCTTTCTCAGTTAGACACGCTCACTTGGATCTTGCTGGAACTGATGCTCTGATGAACTGAATAACTCAGGTAGTTGTTAGGGCTTTAAACTAATGGGATGAGGATTGGGGGCTATTAGAGATATTGGGAGGGGTGATATGTTGGCTTACAAAAGCAAAGGGATTTGGCATAAACTATTTTGATGATACCCATAGTTGGACAGAAAGGGACAGAGTTTTGTAAGCATATAAAAATGGTAGTAAATAGGGTTGTGGGCAGAGAGAAAATAGTAAAAGAAAAACAAATTAATGGCTTTGTACCTCAATCTACATAGTATTTGACAGAAAATGAAAGGATTAATTGATGCTAATGGGTATGATTGTATATCCCATTATGGAGATATGGTTACAAAGAGATCAAAGCCAGGAACTAAATATTCACGTGTATGTGATTTTGTGAAAGGGCAGTCAGGAAGGGAAGGGTAGTGGGTTAGCATTTTTAGTATGAGATGAAATAAGTATAATAGCAAGAAATGATCTTGGATCAGATAATATAAATCCACATGAATGGACATAAGAAATAACAAAGGAAGAAGACACTGGTGGGAGTCATCCATAGGCGTCTTAACACCAGCTGTTCTGTAGGCTAGAGAGTAAATAATGGGATAATGAGGAGGACATTTTAAAAAGGCAGTACGCTAAAAACATTAATCTTTGTTTAAATTGGGAAAAGTAAATTGACAAAAGGTGGCTTTGAGGGCAAATTCGTATAACGTATTTGGGACAGTTTCCTGAAACAATATGATTGTGGATCCAAACAGGGATCAAGTTATGTTGTATCCGATAATGTGTAATGAGGCAGGTTTAGTAAGTTATTTCAGAGTAAGAGATGTGCTCGGGCACAGTGATCACAACATGGTAGAATTTAGCACTGAGGTTGAGAGTGAGACATAGAGAGTGCGGTGCTGGAAAAGCACAGCAGGCCAGGCAGCATCTGAGGAGCAGGAGAATTGACATTCCGGTCATAAGCCTTCATCAGGAATCTCCTGAAACACTGGTTCTCCTGTTCCTTGGGTGCTGCCTGACCTGCTGTGCTTTTCCAATACTACACTCTCGACTCTGATCTCCAGCATCTGCAGTCCTCACTTTCACCCCAGTGAGAGAGTTAGGTTTGAAACAATAGTGCTAAACCTAAAATAAGGACAGTTACATAGGGATGAAAGAGTTTGGGATAAGATGCAGTTGAAGAACAAAGTTAAGAAAATAGTTTATGACTCACAGTAAAGATAGTCCCAATGAGGAAGAAGCACTACAGAGAAAGGATAGACCGTCAGGATAGCATCAACTTGAAAGAAAATGAACATACAATGTGACAAAGGTTAGTGGTAAACCAGATTTTGGGGAAGATTTAAACGTCTATAGAATATGACCAAAACAGTAATATAGAAGGTAAAAGTAAACCATGAAGGCAACATAGCAAGTGATATGTAAACAGACAGCAAGAGCTTCTTTAAACACACAAAAAAAGGAAATAGGAGAACAACATGAACATTTCCCCTTTAGAATATGAGGGCAAGGAACTAATAATGGGAACCAGGAAATGGCATTTGTCTCCATGGTAGAAGACACTGATAGTATTCCAAAAATGCTAAACAATTGAGGAATAAAGTGGGAGAGGGAGGAAATAAATGCAATAACCAGAGGAAAAAGTATTAAAGGAGCTAATAGGGCTAAAGGCTAGCAAGTCTCTTGGACTTGATACTAAAGGGAGTAACTATAGAGAACACTGATCGTAATCTTCATAAATCCTTAGATTCTGGAAAAAAAATCCCAGAGAATTGGGAAACCAGCAATGTAGCACTCTTATTCAAAAGGGACATAAACAATAAAACAGGTAACTATAGGCCAATTAGCTTAACGTCTCTCATTGGGAAGATGTCAGAGTGTACGCTAAAGGATTAATAGCACAACATTTAGAAATCCATAGTATTAGCATGGCTTCATGAAGGGGAAATCATGTTTGAAAACATTATTACAGTACCTTGAGAAGGTAACAAGCAGAATATATACAGGAGAACCAGTAGATCTAATATATTTGGACTGCCCACAGAGGTGTTTGATACTGAATTATAAGTAAGGCTACTTAATAAGACAAGAGCACATGGTGTTGGGAATTGTGTATTAGCACGGGTAAAGGATTAGATAACTAATAGACAACAGAGAACTGGGCTAAAGGAGTATTCTCGGGATGGTAACCTATAACTAATGGAATGCCACAGGGATCAGTGCTGGGGTCACAATTACTTACCGTATATTCAACATTTGAATGATGCAAGTGAAAATACTCTAGCCAAGTTTACGGATAACATGAAAATAATTGGGAAGTCAAATAATGAGAAATGAGTTTACAGAAGGATATAGGCATGTTAAATGAGTAGACAAAACCTTGGCAGATGGAAAATAATGTTGTAAAATGTAAGGCTTTTATTTGGGCAGGAAGAAGAGAGGAGTTGAATATTATTTAAATAGAGAAAGACTGCAGAAAGCTGCAACACAGAGGGATATAGTAATCCTTATGTATGGATTGCAAAGAAGCATCTAAGTTCAGTAAGTAATAAGTAATAAGAAAATGGATTACAAGAACAGTGAGGTCGTGATATTCTATATGAGGTAGTAGTCAGACTATATCTGGAATACTGTGAACAGTTTGAACCCCCTATCTAAAGAAAAGTTAAGTTGGTATTGGAGGCAGTCCAGAGAAGGGTTACCTGACTGCTACCAGTTATGGAGGGACTGTCTTATGAGGAGATGGTAAGTTTAGAGGTGGAGTTTGGAGTTTAGAAGAATAAGAGGCAACTTCATTGAAACATATGAAGATAATTAGTGGGCTTGACAGGGAAGATGTAGAAAGGTTTTTTTTTCCCTTGGGGGGAGTCTAGGACCAGAGGGCATAATCTCAGAATACGAGATCATCCGTTTTAGATAGAGATTAAGAGAATTTTTTCTCAGAGGGATATGAATCAGTGGAATTCTTCACTGCAGAGAACTATTGTGGCTGAGTCATTAAACATATTCAAGGCTGAGACAAACAGACAGACAGTAAGGGAATCAAGGATTAGGTGGGAGAGACAGGAAGGTGGATTTTAGGTGTATATGTCAGCCAGGAACTCATTGAATTTTCCTGCTCCTCGGATGCTGCCTGACCTGCTGTGCTTTTCCAGCACCATTCTGATCTAGACTCTGACCTCCAGCATCTGCAGTCCTCACCTTTGCCTTGACTCGATGGGCTGACTGGCCTACTTCTGCTCCTGTTCCTTATGGTCAGGTTTCGGTTTAATAATTACATTGTAAGTAGCTCAACATCATGACAAGTGTGCTGTGACTGATTGCTAAGTGTGCATCAATTATTATCAGGGTGTTATTGGTTTAGTGTGTGGTATACACCAAATGGTGTTTACCAAACAAGAAAAACTTCTTCTCTTAAACAAGTTGCAGTTTATTGCATGATAGCAACTCGGTGCACATCTTATTGGCATGATAGACACAATCTTAGTGATAGTGAGGGAAACATTGGTTTAGGTCTTACTCCTTCGAGATACAAAGCTGGTTACCAGCCCAAGTTCATCTGACATCACCATATTGGGTGATACACTCCTCAGCATTAAACCTTTGACACCCTTACACAATATCTTCCCATTGATCACCTTCCCACCCCCATCTTTCCTCCCACCCCATATTTAACACTATCTCAGCTCCCTTTGAAGTCTCTGTCTTCAAAATTAAGGTTATAGGGAAGTTTCACTTTTTGTGCCAGAAAGTATCAGACACATTCACCGTGGCTCCTTAGACAGCATCTTCCAAATCCACAACTGCTGCCATCTAGGAGAAGGGCAGCAAATACATGGGAACACCACCAACTGCAGATTCCAAGCCATTCAGCATCCTAACTTGGAAATATATCGCCGTGCCTTCATTGTCACTGGGTCAGGATCCAGGAATTCCCTCCCTAAGGGCATTGTGGGTCTACATACAACACGTGGATTACAGCAGTTCAAGAAGGCAGCTCACCACCACCTTCTCAAGGGCAACAAGGGACGGGCAACAAGTACTAGCCAGCCAGCAACACCCACATCCCACAAATGAATAAGTTGAAAGTTTGATCGGTCTCTTATTGGAAGGCTATTGATATTGATCCCATTCTTGGCAGGGTTAGGTCTTTAAGCCCCTCCACCCTTCTATTGCTTGGATTTTATTAGTGGAGGATGTCTTTTCTGCTGAAAAATGTGCTTGATTTTTTTTTGTAGTATCTTGGACCTCTGGAAGAGGGAGATTCCTCTTGTTGATGGATTCCTAAATCTCTGAGCCAAGCAATTTGCTTCGTCCGTGTGCTGAATCTATGAACATTAGTTGTTCCATCTCAGTGGTGTCTTCCATGGAATTGTACCACAGCTTCCTTCAAATTAGGCAGATTTTCATTCTCTTTCTGAATCTAGTCATATCCATGCTCAAACCCCAGCAGGTACTTTACTTCGACTTGTCACTTAACTTCGATGCTTTCATTTTCTCTCAGTGATTGTAGGTGAAGCCAACACATTCATATGCGCTGTCATTTTACACAAGAATTGTTTCTTGCTTGGCTCTGTCACTGGTACTATTGATTCCTCCTGGGAAGACAAAGACATAAAATGTTTTGCTTGAACTTGCATCTTCTGATGCTGATATCTGACTTCATTCTATCATTAATGAGCTCAAGTGGAACTATTCTGTTAATTAGCTCTCTTGTCATTTGTGTTTCCTTCTCAACTTTGCTGATTCTAGCAGTCTGAAGTCTCTTTAGTGTTGATAAGAGTGTTAAGCATCCATGTCAAACCTTACAGTCTCAGATTTCCATCATGTTGTTGATATAAAACAATTCTCTTATGCCAATATAGCTAATCACAACAGATTCTCAATTCCACTTGCGTTCTGCCATGAGTGTAAGAAAGCCCCATGAACTCCACTAGGGGTTGTCCCTTTGGTTACTTCTTCACCAAAAAGGTATTTGACCTGTTGCTTCATGACTGGTTGTTTCTGGAATGATTGTGGTGGGACTGCTCAACCAGTTTCTTCTTGACTAAGTTTAACTCCTTCAGGCATTTGAAGACGATTTTGGGACAAGACTTGCATTCCTGCTCAAGAGGGGGACTTCTTGATTGTAAAGCCCTTGTGTTGGCTACAATTTAATTTCAAACGATGTACGTCCTAGGCCATGTAACTACATCACCATAGTCTACAAACAGTACTCCCATGGGACACCATCCAATAGTATGGTGACATTAATTTATGTTATGACCCCAGTTGATATTACCACTGGAAAAATCAGATCCCAGAATGAAGTCTGGCTTGATGGTTTTTTTTCTCATTTAATGTATTTTACTAAACAATAGCACACCCTGTTGCAGGTTTGGTTTTAACAATGACAAAGAGGTTTATTGCACAAACAGACAAAGATAAAATCGAATAAACCAAATTGTGTGCATATAATGCAATCTGAATGATTTCAAAACAATAATTTACAATCCCATCTATTCCAACACTATCACTTCACAGTCCTCAAACACCAGAGATCTCTTTTCGGTTGTATCTATAGATTTGATCTGACTGTTTCCTTCAATTCTCTGTCACAAGAGCCTGGTATTCTTTTTTTTATTATTCACAACTGAGTTTAAACATTTTCTAAAGAAATATTTCTTCCCTGGAATTTTCAAAGTAAAACCATTACACTGAGGTAACCCTATTCCGAACTATTCTGAACCTTCTTTCTCCACTAGAAACTGGTCATAGAGTCATAGACATAGAATTGTACAGCACGGAAACAGACCCTTTGGTCCAACTTGTCCATCTTAAACTGATCTAGTCCCATTTGTCAGCATTTGGCCCATAACCATTTAAACCCTTCCTATTCATATACCCATCCAGATGCCTTTTAAATGTTGTAGTTGTACCCGCCTCCACCACTTCCTGTGACTCATTTTCCATATATGCACCACCATTGTTCCTGAGGTTCCTTTTAAATCTTTTCCCTTCCACTTAAACCTATACCCTTTAGTTTTGGACTGTCCTACCACAGGGAAGAAACCTTGTCTACTTACCCTACTCATGTCCTTCATGGATTTTATAAACCTCTATAAGGTCCTCCCATAGTCTCCGACACTCCAATGAAAATAGCCCCAGCCTATTCAGCCTCTCCCTCCACCTCTGGCCATGATGTGGAGGAACCGGTGTTGGACTGGGGTGGATAAAGTTAAAAATCACAACACCAGGTTATAGTCCAACAGGTTTATTTGGAAGCCGTAGCTTTCAGAGCGCTGCTCCTTCATCAGGTGGTTGTGGAACATAAGACCATAAGACACATAATTTATAGCAAGAGATTACAGTGTCATGAAACTGTAATGATTTATTGATCAAACCTGGATTGTTGTTAAGTCTTTCATCTTTTAGAATGGGTTGCAGGTTTCGGTTCATTAATATGTAAATCCCAGAACTTCTTTCAGGATGTGTCAGAGTGTCGGCATGGGTGCCACCTTTATCCTTGGGGTCACCATTCACTGTATAGATGACAGGTACTCACTTGGCCAACGTTGTCTATCTCATTTGCTGCAGGCTAGGATGCCCCGAGGCATGGTACATTGGCTAGATCGAGCAGATGCTACGGCACTGGATGGATGGACACCGCATAACAATCAGCAGCCAGGGGTGTCCCCTCCCAGTCAGGGAACATTTCAGCGGTCAGGGGCATTCGGCCTTGAATGTTCGGGTGACCATTCTCCAAGGTGGAGTTGGGACAGGCAACAGCGCAAAGTGGCCGAGCAGAGGGGATGGCCTCAACCGGGACCTTGGGTTCATGTCACACTACAGGTAACCCCACTGCACTATATACTCTCTCTCTCTCTCTGTCTGTCTCTCTCTCTCTCTCACATACGCACACATGTACACACACAAGCACACATTGACACGCACAAGCACACATACACACGCACTCTTAAATACTCACATGCTCATGCAAATCTCTCTCTCATACACGCACACATACAACCCCCACATTCACACCCACACACACACCCTCTCACAGGCTTATACTCCATCAAACCCACACACACACAGTTTACCAAGCTTTCACACATGCAAACACACACTCTCTCACGTGCACTCACACTCACAAGCACACATTCTCTCTCTCTCACTCTCTCTCTTATATGCATGCACATAAGTCTATGGGATGAATTTGTATTTGCAAAATTCTGTTTGTAGATACATTCTATTTTGTTAAAAAAAATGCACAGTCTGCAGACAGTCAATGCAGGCATCAATTTTGTAAATTCTACTTTAGAAATAGAATCAGTCTGCACAAGATTGGATACAGACAGACTCTGACCTCACACCTTTGATGCATTTTCTGAGCTGAGATGTCAGTTTTGTAATAAAATCTTAAGTTATCTCGAGAAGGTGACCTAAAGGAAATTCTGGGATTTACATATTAATGAACCGAAACCTACAACTCATTCGAAAAGATGAAAGACTTAACAACAATCCAGGTCTGTTCAATATATCATTTCAGTTGCATGACGCTGTAATCTCTTGCTATGAATTCTGTGTCTTATGGTCTTATGCTCCACAGCTACCTGAAGGAGCAGCACTTTGAAAGCTAGTGCTTCCAAGTAAACCTGTTGGACTATAACCTGGTGTTGTGTGATTTTTAACTCTAACTCTGGCAACAGCCTTGTAAATCTTTTCTGCATCCTTTTATATCAGACTATAGCCAGGTCTTCCGTGAACTGCCCAAAAGCTTTCCAATTTATGAGTTTTCCTAAATAACCCTTGATTCTTCTCAATCAAAGTAATGTTTTTCAATGTTTGGTTTCTCTAATTATAAAACTTTCACAATACAAACAGACTCACATTATCACTCCAGACGGGTTCAGTCACCTGGTTTCTGATGCATGCTGCTTTAGAAGTCATGACTCCTAAATGACCGACAAGTTGGTTATTATAACCCTATATCTTAAATAAATGATATATAACTAGAGACAAGAACAGAGTGATCTTGGGGGCTTGTCCATTGATCCCAGAAAGCCACATGACTGGTTAATAGGGTAGTTAAGAAGGCATATGGAATATTTGCCTTTATCAGTTGTGGTATAGATTATAACAGCAGGGAGGTTACATCAGAGCAAGACAGAACTTTGGTTTGGTCACAGTTGGAGTATTGTGCAGTAATACTACAGGAAGAACATGATAGCACTGGAGGGAGTGCTGAGAAGATTCACCAGCATGTTCCCTGCAATGGAATGCTTGAGCTATGAAAGGAGGCTGGATAAGCTCAGGATGTTTCCTTCAGAGTAGAGAAAGTAGAGAGGAATTTGATTGTGTAAGATTATTAAGGATAGAGTGAATATAAAAGAAGCTGTTTCTGTTAGGTGGAGGGTCAATATCAAGGGGGCACAATTTTAAAGCAGGAGGTTTAGAGGGGATTTAACGATTTATTTTTACCCAGAGGATGATGGGAAACTGGTAGATACTGCGTGGGAAGATAGTTGAGGCAGGAAACATCGCAACCTTTGGATGAGCATTTGAAATGAACATTCAAAGCTGTAGACCAAGTGCTGGAAATGATATGGAGATGTCGGTGTTGGACTGGGGTGTACAAAGTTAAAAATCACACGATACCAGGTTATAGTCCAACAGGTTTATTTGGAAGTGCTAGCTTTCGGAGCGTCGCTCCTTCATCAGGTGGTTGTGGAGTATAAGATTGTAAGGTACAGAATTTATAGCAAAAGTTTACAGTGTGATGTAACTGAAATGATATATTGAAAAAGACTTGGATTGTTTGTTAAGTCTCTCATCTGTTAGAATGACCATGATAGTTTCAGGTGCAGACTCAATAGGTTGAGGAGCCTCTTCTGTATTGTATGCGTCTATGATGCTATCACATAATTATCTTCTCTCCAAAAAGCTAGTTTTGGGAAACTTACTTATCCTCTGAATATGATTACCTTATTCTGTAGTAACATCTGTTCTATCTCATTAACATCCTTGTGAGAGTGTAACTATTTGTCATTTTGCTGCCCTGACACTGTGTCCTACTCAGTTTTGGAAAGTGACCTATTGCTTTATGGATAAAGCATTTCTTTTAAATAGCTGAGCAGTGCCTGTGCCTGCAAGGTTTCCTTGCTCTATAGCACTACCACTGACTTTTAGTCTCTGTTGTCTGGCTTCTCACATGTATATTTAAGGTGTTTACAAACCTTAAGATTTATTGAATAAATGTTGATAATCTCTTCTCTTACACTTTGCTTCCCGACTTCTGCTTTTTCCAAAGTTAAAGGTCACCCCTGAACCTCTGGCACTCCAGGGAAAACAGCCTATTTAGCCTTTCCCCATAACTCAAACCGTCCAACCCCAGCAACATCCAGATCTCCCTTTTTTTTGTTCCCTCATCAGTCTCATACCTTTAGTCTTCCACTTGACTTTGTTTACTTAGCCTATTAAATTTATCACTTTAATTATGGCTAAAGTGACATCTCCAGGCCTGTGACCCCATTTATAGATACTTCTGTGGTTCTTGATTTGCCTTGCAGTAGCCATACATGATTTCATGTATCTCAGTGGGAGGGAAGGAACAAATGAGGGAATGTTGCATGGGTGCATTGCAATCCTGGTTAACTATGACAAATTACCAACAATTGCCACAGTTGCTACTGCTGGATGAATGGATATTGAGTGTGTAATGTTAACAAATCAAACCCTACTCTCCTTCATATTCTTTCATCCTTACTATCTCTACACATGAAAATTTTGCATTGACAAGTATCCATTATATGCAAGAATTAACTGTACAAGTGTTATTGTTTATTGCCTAAAGCTTTCTAATGAATACAAATTTCATATCAACTTAAACTTATTTAATGTCTGTCCAACAACACTTGTTTATCTCCTAGGAGACCCAACTCAATTCGAGGCTATTAGATTGCAAATTACAGGAACATGCAAAACACTAGACTTCTGAATTGATGCGGGGCTCAGATCAACCCACAGTTTCATAATTATTTTTGATGCTGCTGATGATCACATAAAGAACCTCACTCCTGACTGGACTTTAAGGTCTGTGAGATGTTGTAGCTGCGAGCAACACAGCTGGCTCTGAAGGATCATAACCACATCAAGGCCCAGTGACAGTACAAGCATTCCTTTCACAAGAATACAACACCAGGTTATAGTCCAACAGGTTTATTTGGAAGTATTAGCTTTCGGAGTGCTGTCCACCCCAGTCCAACACCAGTACCTCGACATCATGGCTTTCACAAGAAGACCAACTCTATGTAAGCCTCATGGTGTAGCCAACTAGTTCCTGGATCCCAGCATCTAACCGTGAGGAAGGGACACTCTCCAGGTCTGTCAGTTTGAAAGACAAGTTCAAACTGGTCCCTGTTTTTGAAAGGAAATTAACTGAAGAAGGGGAATAGTTGAGCGAAGTTGTTGTCAATCTCTGGTGAGATTGTTGCGTGACTTTTCTCCAAAATATAGATTCGATTGACAGATGTGTCAAGCGTTCACACAGGCAATACTGTCTTGCCTTAAACAGCATGCCAGTGAGCAGTCTTGCTGAAGGTGAACCATATAACACAAAAGCTAACAGCGACACTTAAGATGGCACACACTTCTGGTGCCCTGGCAACCAACAATCTGTTCAGTTTTTAGACACAGCTCTTCCCAACGTAGAAAGAAACCATGCACTTTCAACATATTTTATAGCAAGCAAATAATAAGGGAGGTGATGTTGTCGTGGCATTAATCCAGAGATCCAGGTAATGCTTGGGAGACCCAGGTTAAAATCTTGTCATGGCAGCTGGAGTGCTTTGCAATAAAATAATAATTACAAATATGGAACTAAGAGACTGTGAAAAATCCATCTGTTTCACCAATGTCCTTTAGGGAAGGAAACTGCCATCCCTGCCTGGTCTGGACTACAGGTGATTCCAGGTAACGTGGTTGACTCTTAACTGCCCTCTGGGCAATTAGGGTTGGATTTTTCTATATGCTGGCCCAGCTGGTGACATCCACATCCTATGAATGAATAAAAAAAAATCTAATTTTTGTAGGATTTCAGATCTTTACATGCCCTAAAAATGAAAGCTGACTTCGGGGGAATAAGGCGTGCCAGGATTTTCCAGTGAAAGGTCTCAAACATGAAGTCGGAGTACAAGTGGATTTTTGAATCACTCGTCTACATGTGCCCACCTCACAAAGACTGTCTGTGAACAACATTCACTTTCAGTGGCTTTGTATGTAAGAAGACCCCAGGGATTAGCCTCGATCACAGATTAGTCTAAAGTTCATGAACAGATCTCACTCTATCAGTGTGGTGAAAGAGAAAGCATCACCAAGAAACCACAGAAATTCACCGATAATAATTAGAGTTAAAGTAAGTTTCAAAAAGAAATGTGATTTTGAATTAAAGGGTCACAGTCTGTCCAGCCTGCCCCGTGTTTCTTAAAAATTGGGGAAGCAGTTAGTTATAATTCAATGTCAAGGTGAACATTCACTTGCTCCAGCTCAGAATCCTGAGTGCTTCCATAAGATCACCCCTCCTTCTTTGAAATTATACCAAATAAAAGCCTAACCTGTTTGTCAGCTCGCTTGATAAGTCAATCGCTTCATCCCAGGAGTCAGCCTGAACTGCCTCCAATGTGTCCCACCTGCTTATGCTGTCCATTTTCATGTGTGCAAGAGCTCGACAAGTCAGTCAGCCTGGGAGTAGTCTGTGCGGCTGTTCATACCATCTACTTGCCTTCCCTGCCAGCTACTGTCTTTGGGGCTTGTTAGGAACTATGAGGGACAACAGTTTGAATCGAGCTGTCTTTCAGTTTCAGTAAATGAATCCAATCTTGTCATCTAATGAGTTGTCCTTCATCATGCAGGACTGCTGTTATCATATTTGGGTCTGTACTTTCCCTGTATGCTTCCAGGAGCCAGTAACTTTATGGGATCAAGTTGGGATGCAAGATTTTCCAAAGACAAAGGGGAGCACATTAGGGGTCTATCAGTTTGTACCGTCACATAATGAGCTCATAGATTTCAAGAAAGGGTGGGTCTCAACGAAAGCTAGTTTCTACATTTCTGATGCAGATGCCTTACTGGAGACCCTGATGTGTCTTCCATTTTGAGATTGCAAATGTAGCAATTGGTCAAAAGGGTGAGTGCTGGGAATGAGGCCAGATGGGAAGCAAAATGCTACCATACTGGCATCTACTTGACAATGTGGAAAATTGTACAGGTATGTCCTCGACACACAAGGCAGAGCCAAACCAACCCAGCCAATGACCAATCCATTAATCTACTCTCAATCACTGAAAGTAAAGCCACCATTGCTCTCTGATCAGAGAGAGATAACTGGCAGGGAGTTTAACCTGAAGGTCATCACACTTCCAGCAAGGGGCAAGGTTGAGAAGGTAGGACTTGATTAATATAGAACCATAGCTAATACAAGAAGTGAACCTATGCTATGTCACTCTGCAATGCCATCCAGCCAACTGAGCTATCCGAAAGAAGATGTCACTAACTGTGTTATCAAACAGCACTTAATAAGCATTAACCTGCTCACAGAAGTTTATTTTGGGTTCTGCTAGGGCCACTTAGTTCTTCATCTCTTCATAGTCTTGGCTCAAACATGAACAAAATATCTGAATTCCAGAGGTGAGGCTGACTATCGTTGTTGTCAAGGCTGCTCTGGATCCAGTATGGCATTGTTCCCAGTATGGCATTGGTCCCAGTGTGGCATTGGACCCAGTGTGGCATCGGATCCACTGTGGCATTGGTCCCACTGTGGCATTGGTCCCAGTATGGCATTGGTCCCAGTGTGGCATCGGATTCACTGTGGCATTGGACCCAGTGTGGCATTGGACCCAGTGTGGCATCGGATCCACTGTGGCATTGGTCCCACTGTGGCATTGTTCCCAGTATGGCATTGGTCCCAGTGTGGCATCGGATCCACTGTGGCATTGGACCCAGTGTGGCATTGGACCCAGTGTGGCATCGGATCCACTGTGGCATTGGTCTCAGTGTGGCATTGGTCCCAGTGTGGCATTGGATCCACTGTGGCATTGGACCCAGTGTGACATTGGATTCAGTCAGCCATAGTATCCAGTGCAGCATTGGATCAAGTGGGGCATTGGTCCCAGTGTGGCATTGGTCCCAGTGTGGCATCGGATCCCAGTGTGGCATTGGTCCCAGTGTGGCATCGGATCCACTGTGGCATTGGTCCCAGTGTGGCATCGGATCCACTGTGGCATTGGTCCCAGTGTGGCATTGGTCCCAGTGTGGCATCGGATCCACTGTGGCATTGGACCCAGTGTGATATTGGATTCAGTCAGCCATAGTATCCAGTGCAGCATTGGATCCAGTGGGGCATTGGTCCCAGTGTGGCATTGGTCCCAGTGTGGCATTGGATCCACTGTGGCATTGGATCCAGTGTGGCATTGGATCCACTGTGGTACTGCACCCAGTCTGGCATTTGATCCAATGTGGTATTGGACCCAGTGTGGCATCAAGGTGTCCTCACAAAACTGGAAGCAATGGGTATTAGGGGAAAACCCTCCACTGGTTCGAGTCATAGCGAGTACAAAAAGAGATGGCTGTTGTTGTTAGTAATCTCAGCTTGAGAACGTCTCGTCAGGAGCTTCTCAGTATTGATATTTTAATCAACCTGCTCAGAGATACTATGACATTCGTCCGGAGTAGGTGGTACTCGAACCTAGGCCTCCTAGCCCAGAGATAGGGATACTACACTGCACTATAATAGTCTTCAGTGCCATGTCTTCAGCCCAGCCACCTTCAGCTGCCTTCATCAATGTCTTTCCCTCCATCATAAGGTCATAAGTGAGGATGTTCACTGATGATTGCACAATGTTCCACATCGTTTGCGGCTCCCCAGATAATGAAACAGCCCAGTTTAAAATGCAGAAGGACCAGGACAATATCCAGGCCTGGGTTGACAAGTAGCAATTAACATAAATGCCACCACAGGTGCTATGCAATGATTGTTTTCAATATCAGAGAATACAACTATTGTCCTTGACATACAAAGCATTTACCATGTCTGAATCCACCACTATCAGCATCCTGGAGGTTTCCATTGACCAGAAACTTTACTGGACTAGACCTATAAATACAACTCACCTCCTGATTTCCCAAAGCTTATCCATCATTTACAATATGCAGATAAGGTGTGAAATGGAATACTCCCCACTGGTCTGGATGGGTGCAGCTCCAACAAAACTCAAGAAGCTTGACACCATCTGGGAAAAGCAGTCCATTTGATTGACACCACATCTACAAACATGCACTCTCTCCCTCACCGATGTTTAGTCACAGCAGTGTGAGCCATCTACAAGACACACTACAAAAATTCTCAAAGTGTCCTTAGACAGCCCTTTCCAAAGCTGTGACCTCTACCAACTAGAAAGACGAAGGATGTGTACATATGCCACATGGACTGAAGCAGTTTAAGAAGGCAGCTCACCACCACCTTCTCAAGGGCACCTACAGATGGGCAATAAATGCTAGCCCAGGCAGTGATGCCCATAGCCCATAAATAAGCAAGCAAAATCACATTTTTACCATCATTAGTTTGCAGGTTTTCAGGTTGTGTAAACCTATATTGACAGGAGTACCACATGATGGTTGCTGTCTCCCTGACTGTACAGATTACAAATAAAACTGTTCCCCAGCCTGCTGCTGATAACATCTGAATTTGAACAAATCTGTGATTAACTGTGATCGTCAGGGTGGAGACTTAACTCCAGATATTGAATAAAAGTTTGACACAAGGGAATATGCAAATAACATTCTTAGATTGTCAGCATAAAAACAGAGGAAAGTCTCAGATCATACATTTATCTTGCATTGCTCAAGAATGCAGTTATCTCAGTGTGGCTGGAGATCTTCAAGTGCTGGTCACAGCTGGAGACTTCTTGCTTTACACCAACTACTGTGAAGTGTCTTCGGCATCCCTCCAATGGAACCCCTTACTGCATTCTCTGCTACATTTGTATTTCATGGAATAGTAGATACAGCTAAAGTGCATAAACTAAGGGATTTGAGTAGTTTTGTTAATATTTATTGAAAACTCTCTCTATAAGTAATTGTAATGGATGACTTTGCTGTATTACAATTATGTTTAGAACAGGAATTGTCACATCTAAATTAACTAAAATCTGCAATACCTTAGGCATTGCAGACTTATTTCATATGTATACTGTGCACAGAGTTGGAAGAATCTGATAATTGATTTGGAATAGGAATTTGGTGAGAGTGGGAATTAGCCACTGTGTGGGAATTAGGTGTCAATTAATTAGGGGCAATTCTATTAAATAATAACTGCATCTTAGCTAATTGTTAATTATACTGTCACATTACTTAAGTAGCCAAATATGACAAAATGAAGGTAAGAATGACAAGTAATAAGGTATCACTTTGTCTATTTAGCATCGTTATTGGTGAGTATTAAGAGAAGGTTTGTAAGGATTTAATATTAGAGCAAGTAAATTCAACTCAAACGAAAACACATCAATTAATTAATTAATTAATATTTGCATTTAAAAATATTGATGAATGGTCATGAGATTAATTTCAGAACACATTCCATTTAAAAACAACCCACATCCACCTTTTTAATAAAGTTAGGGCTCCAGCAAGCACTTAGTTAAAAAAAAACTACCTACTTCAAATGCATGAATGAAATCAAAGACAAGGCAGTGTGTCAGGACTGTATTGTGCGGAACTCCAGTAATTGGTCTGTATTTTATCACATGAGTCTTTTCACTGATCAATATATTAGTGCTTGATTGCTTAAGTTTGTAAGTCATGCTGCAGTCAAGAGACTGACTCATTGCAGCTGAAGAAGATTTTAGAAACCTGGATCTCCCTGCAAAAACCATATGTTTTGGAACAGCTGAAAATTGTAAAATATTCAGGTATGATGGTATCAAATGGTGGAACAGGATCAATGGGTCAAATTACCAACTTCTGCTTCTCGTCTTTATGTTCTTAATTCCTGCAAATAAACTGTTTGCTCCTCTCTGCAATGCTCTAAGGTAAGTCAGATAAAATAAAGTACACAAAAAAACACAAAATTAATGCAAAATAATTGAAGGAATGAACATAGACTCCAAGATATTGTCCAAGCGGTGTTGATGCATTCAAGGATTAGTGGTGCTGGAAGAGCACAGCAGTTCAGGCAGCATCCAAGGAGCAGCGAAATCGACATTTCGGGCAAAAGCCCTTCATCAGGAATAAAGGCAGAGAGCCTGAAGCGTGGTTTTGTCCGAAATGTCGATTTCGCTGCTCCTTGGATGCTGCCTGAACTGCTGTGCTCTTCCAGCACCACTAATCCAGAATCTGGTTTCCAGCATCTGCAGTCATTGTTTTTACC
>NC_057719.1:13485223-13514476 GCF_004010195.1 Chiloscyllium plagiosum
TGAGCAGGGGTAGTGTTCCCCTCGGGGTTCTGGGGGGTGGGGATAGTGACAGTGGGGGCTGTGGGGGGCGTGTCAGCAGAATGCAGGTGAGTGGCGTTGGTGGGGACGGAAGTGGAGGCAGACACGGCAGTAGGGGTGGCGGAAGTCACTGAGCGTATGGCATCGGCGATGATGTGAGGGCCAGAAGTGGCTGCATGAGGAATTGTGAGGGGTGGAAGTGGTTGTGGGAGTGGCCATGATGGGGCGGAAGTGACATCATAATCAACGTGGGGGTGGCAGCTGCATCAGCCGCATGGCTAATGGTATCTGTGTAGTTTCCGAAGCCAGGGGAATCTTCTGGAATGTTTGAGGAGCGCTGGTTATGGAGGTAGGTAGATAAAAGTTTGTTGTACTTACAGTTTTTGGTGTTTGAGATGAAATTGAAATACTGATTTTTGAGAGTATGAATTCTCCTGAGGATGTAGTACAGAGTGGGTCCTTTGCAATTCTGAGAGAGTGTGGCTCTCAGCTGAGGCAGGGATGACTGTAGAGAGCGGAGCATTCGGCGCATTGCTGCGAGCGTGGAGCGGAGGATCTTGAAGGAGAACCGTTGCTGGTGTTTTTGAATCTGTAGTTTGTCCTGTTCCTGCATGGTTTAGAAAGAGTTGATGCTGGAAATTTGTTTCTGTTAAGCAACAAATGTTGCTGTGGTGAAACGGTTAAAAATTATGTCCCAATACATGTGTGAATCTAACCGGAATGGAGGTGTTGCTTAGTCCCGTGTGAATCTTATTACACACCTCCCCGTGTGAATCTTCTTATCTGTATGTAACCAGAATGGAATGTGTTTTTTAGCCTTGCTCTGCTGTTCACATGAATGTTTATATCTGGAAAAGAGTATATCAGCTGGAAAAGTCTCCAGTTTGGTGAGTCTGCTCCGGGGTTACGTTTAACCGCCGAGCGTGGGTTGTTGGCAACCGCTCTACGAGAACTGACGGCTCCCAGTTCCGGTAACATGTAGAGTGAGTATAAGCCAGACCCGTTGTATGAGACCTAGTTGTGGCGACGCTGCGGGGAATAAAATGCCCATATTCTAGCAGACTCGCCTCTTGGTCGTTTGTTCTGTGTCAGACTACTCTCCTACGAACCTGACCTTGAGAATTTTTTAAAACAGACGCGTGGGCACAGCCTTAGAATTAGAGGGGGTCAGTTTAGAACAGAAATGAGAAGACATTTCTTCTGCCAGAGACTGTCAGGCCTGTGGAATTTATTGCCACGGAGCACAGTGGAGGCCGGAACTTGATAAAGTATTGATCGTGCAAGGAATTAAGGGCTGGGGGAGAGTGTGGGTAAGTGGAGTTGAAATGCCCATCAGCCATGACTGAATGGCAGACTGGACTCGATGGGCCGGATGGCCTTACTTCCACTCCTATGTCTTATGGTCTTATGGTCGAATATGGACTGCTTCAGTATTTGAGGAGTTGTGGATAATGCTGAACATTGTGCAATCATCAGCAAACATCCCAGCTTATGGCATTACGATGGAGAGAAGGCCATTGGTGAAGCAGCTGAAGGTGTTTGGACCAAGCACCCCACCCTGAGGAACTCCTGCAGAGATCTGAGATGACTGACCTTCAACAGCCACAACTGTCTTCCCCTGTGTCAGATATGACTCCAACTAGCAGAGTCTTTGCCCCAGACCCCCAGTGACTCCATCATTGCTTGGCTCTTTGATGCCACATTCAATGAAATACAGTCTTGATGTCAAGGGCAATCACTCACCAAATCCTGGACTTTATCTTCTTTGTCCAAGCTCAAACCTGTAATGAGGTTAGGAAATGCATGACCCTGCCAGACCCTGTGCATCGACAAATACATTATTGCTGAGTATGTGCTGTTTGATAGCACTATTCCATCACATTACTGATGATTGACAGTGGACTGATTGGCCGGATTGAATTGTCCTGCTTTGTGCAGCTAAGACATACCGGGGCAATTTTCCACACTGTCGGTTAGATGCCAGTGATGTAACTGTAGTGGACCAGCTCATCTAGGGGTGCTGCAAGTTTAGAAATATGTGGCTTCAGTACTATTACTGGAATGTTGACAGGGCTCATTGCCCTGTCAGTATTCAGTGCCTCTAACCATTTCCTAATATGATGTGGAGTGAATCAGATTGGTAAATGTGGTGCTGGCGACATCTGAAGGAGGCTGAGATGGATCATCCACTTGGTCATTCTGGCAGAAGATCGTTTTGAATGCTTCAGCATGACTTTCTCTGCACTGGTGTGTTGGGGTCTTCCATCATTGAGAACGGGGATGTTTGTGGAGCCTCCTCTATGAGTGAGTTGTTTGATTACCCACCACCATTCATAGCTAGATGTGGCAGGATTGAGAACTTAGATCTGACCTGTTGGCTATGGAATCACTTAACTCTGTCTGTCACTTGCTGCTTCTGCTGAATGGTATGCGAGTAGTCCTGTGTTGTAGCTTCACCAGGTTTGTACCTGATCTTTCGGAATGCCTGTTGCTGCTACAGCATGTGCTCCCACACTCTTCATTGAACCGAGCATTAATTTTTAAGGCACAAAGCTTAGACAGCTGAAGGTTCAGCCACCATTGTTGAAGACATTTAGGGATACACCAGCCGGCAGAGTTGGAGAAGTGTAGAGCTCAGCATTGCAGAACTAGAAAGGAGAGATAGGGAGAGGCTAGGCCAGGGCAGCTGGAACAGGGATCAATGTTGGTCAATAGGCCCAAGGCTAATAGTCAAATTGGACTTGGCACAAATTAGAACATTATTAATTTAGTTTTAGATGGACTTAAGTTTTTGTGGGGTAGGAAGTGAAAGGTAACCAGAAGAATATTGGAATAGTAAATTATAGAGATAACAAAATACAAAATGAAGGAAGAAATAAGGGTAACATGAATGGCTAAAGATTGAATAATATCACACAGCATAAACGTAATGTAATTACCTAAACAAAGAGATCAGTGGTGCTCACATCCCACATTCCATGAAGCATCATGAAGATACTGAGGGGTAACCTTATAGAACATACAACATAGTACATAGAAAAGTACAGCACAGAACAGGCCCTTTGGCCCACGATGTTGTGCCGAGGATTAATCCTAATGTAAAATAAAATAACTTAACCTATGCACCCCTCAATTCACTGCTATCCATGTGCATGTCCAGCAGTCACTTAAATGTCTCTAATGACTCTGCTTCCACCACCACCGCTGGCAACGCATTCCATGCATTCACAACTCTCTGCGTAAAGAACCTACCTCTACGTCCCCTCTATACCTTTCTCCTAATATCTGAAAACTATGACACCTCATGCCAGTCAATTCTGCCCTGGGGAAAAATCTCTGGCTATTAAGTTATAAAACGTGACGGGCATAGATAGGGTGGACAGCCAAGACCTTTTCCCCAGGGTAGGGGAGTCTAAAATTAGATGGAATAGGTTTAAGGTGAGAGGGGAAAGATATCAAAGGGAGGTAAGGAGCAATGCTTCCACGCAGAGGGTGGTGAGTATGTGGAATGGGCTGCCAGATGAAGTGGTGGAGGCTGGTACAATTACAACATTTAAAAGACATCTGGATGGGTATATGAATAGGAAGGGTTTAGGGAGATATGGGTCAAATGCTGGCAAATGGGACTGGATGAATGTAGGATATCTTGTTGACATCGATGAGTTGGACCAAAGGGTCTGTTCTGTGCTGCACAACTTTACGACGCTAAATAGTGTAAAACCAATTTAAATTTCTGGTAAAATGATCCACCCGATATTCAAAAAAGATGGTTGAACTTCAGTCAATAATTGGCAGAGATCTTATGAGCATAGAAGGAGTGGATGAAATGTGACTACATGGAAAATCAAATCATCAACTAAACTGTTGTAAGATATTGCACATTTGGGAATAAAGGAGGGAAAACAGAAAAGCAGAATGAGAGCAGTGAGGAAAGTAGAGGTAATTGGCAGTATTGTAGATACAGAATCTCTTTAGGGTGAGTCAAAGATAAAACGTGTCCTCATTACAGCACACCGAAGACCAACAATAACAGGAGACTAGATTCCCCACAGCGGGGAAACAGGCCCTTCAGCCCAAGCCAACCCTCTGAAGAGCAACCCACCCAGACCCACCATCCCTAACTAATGCACCTAACTCCACGGGCAATTTAGCATGACCAACTCACCTAACCTGCACATCTTTGCACTGTGGGAGGAAACTCATGCAGACTCTGGGAGAGTGTGCAAACTCCACACAAACAGTCGTCCGAGGCTGGAATTGAGCCTGGGTCCCTGGTGCTGTGAGGCAGCAGTGCTAACCACTGAGCAGCCTGTGCCGCTGAAGAGAATTGGAGGAAGGATTATTTGCATAATCTTACAAGGTGAACAGTAGACATTAAATAATCATCACGGGGATAACTACCATCAAATAAGGTGGTGGGAAGTAACAGCAAAAGGACAAGAGGAATTTCAGGTTTTACAGCCCATTCAGGAGTACATGCTCATACAGTAATGCAAGTATGACAAGGGGGAAAAGAAAACTGACTGTTAGGTTTTATTATGGGTAATATAGCAGAATAGGTAAAAGAGGGTGGGAGCATTTCACTAATAGTGATCACAAAATAATAAAGTTAAAGATTAGGATTGATAGGATCATAAATAGGACAAAGTAGATCAGACTGACATAGAACATAGAACGTAGAAAGTACAGTACAGAACAGGCCAATGATGTTGTGCTGAGGTTTAATCCTAATGTAAAATATAATAACTTAATCTATGCACCCCTCAACTCACTGCATGTGCATGTCCAGCAGTCCAGCTTAAATATCCCTAATGACTCTGCTTCCACCACCACCAGAGGGAACACACTCCATGCATTCACAACTCTCTGCGTAAAGAACCTTCCTCTTGTCTCCTCTATCCTTTTCTCCTAATATCTTCAAACTATGACCCCTCATACCAGTCAATCCTGCTCTGGGGAAAGGTCTCTGGCTATTGACTCTATCTATTTCTCTCATTATCTTGTATACCACGATAAGGTCACCTCTCTTCCTCCTTCTCTCCAGAGAGAAAAGTCCAAGTTTATTCAACCTTTCTTCATACGGCAAGCCCTCCAGTCCAGGCAGCATCCTGGTAAACCTTTGCACCCTCTCCAAAGTCTCTGTATCTTTCCTATAGTAGGGCGACCAGAACTGGACACGATATTCCAAATGTGGTCTCACCAGGGACTTGTAGTGTTGTAGTGAAACCTCACGGCTCTTAAACTCGATCCCCCTGTTAATGAAAGCCAAACCACCATATGCTTTCTTAACAACCCTATCCATTTGGGTAGCAACTTAGAGGGATCTATGTACTTGCACACCCAGATCCCTCTGTTCCTCCACACCGTCAAGAATCCTATCTTTAATCCTATATTCAGCATTCGAGTTCGATCTTCCAAAATGCATCACTTCGCATTTATCCAGGTTGAACTCCATCTGCCATTTCTCAGCCCAGTTCTGCATCCTGTCTATGTCGCGCTGCAGCCTGCAATAACCCTCAATACTATCGACGACACCTCCAAACTTAGTGCCATCTGCAAATTTACTAACCCATCCCTCAACCTCCTCATCCAAGTCATTTCTAAAAACTACAAAGAGCAGAGGCCCAATAACAGAGCCCTGTGGGACCCCACTCAACACTGTCCTCCAGGCAGAATACTTTCCATCTACAACCACTCTCTGTCTTCTCTCAGCCAACCAATTCTGAATCCAGATAGTCAAATCTCCCTGTATCCCATACTTCCTGACTTTATGAATGAGCCGACCATGGGGTAAGAGCAAATTGTGAGAAAATTAGAGCGGGGTTAAATTTGGCAAATGGGGGCAAATATATTGGTAAAGAGACTGAAAGCCATGAGGAAGTCTTTACAAATCATTCCATTGGCATCGCAGGAAATAATTAATTATGGGGTTTATGGATAATGAAAGAACTGAAGGAAAACTTCAAACTAAAGAATAAAACATGTTAAAACTAAAGGAGAGAAAAAGAAATATGTAGAATTTAGAATAAAAGAACCAGGAATCCAGAGAAATTGGAAAATTAATTGATTTAGGATTGTTATCACACAAATATCAAAACTTTGACAGGATAAAGAAAATTCCCAATGTTAAGATAGAAAAGGAAAACGTAGTTGACAGATTAGAGAACCTTGCCATATCCAAATGATATTCACCAACTTATAATCACAGGCAATAAAATGAACAAGACAACTCACAAGTTACAAAGAAAGTTATAAGAAAAAGGATAGTGGCAGAAAATAGCTGGGCAGCACAGACATGCAGAACATTTTCATACTTCAATGAAGTAGATTAGTTGTTCATTGTATTTCTTTAAACTGTTACCACCTTAAATGCAATATGCTTGCGTGCATTATAGATGAACAATAATTGACCCTAAACCTCAAAGTTGAATAGAGGCTCATTTTTATCTTATGATGCATTTTCAGAAAGAAAAGAAGGCTTACATTTATAGAGTGCTTTTCATGGCCACCAGATGTCCCAAAATGCTTTCCAGCCAATTAAGTTAACACTGACTATATTTCACAGGTAATGTAGTGAACACAATCACCAATGAATTTAACAAACTCTCATAAACAGATAATCTTTTCTTTGTATGTGATGTGAAGTAACTATATTTCTCTTTGTTCTTCTATCTCATTGACTGGCTGGAGCGAGAGACTGACTTCTAATTTAGGTATTGTGATCTGTAGCTAATTTACATGCAAGGTCAGTCAGCAAGGAGAGGTAGAAAGTAATAAAGATATCTGTAAGGGTTTTGATGGAAAATGGCTTGAGTAAGGGCTGAAGTTTGCACTGAGCAGAAATAAGCAGTGCTGTTATAAAAGCACATATGAATTACAACTCAGTTTTGGATCAATTAAGACAGCTTGGTTAGGATGGAAGATGACAAAGAGGTGACAGTGACAATGAAAGCCAAATGTTGATGGCCATGATCTTTCGTGAGTTGGACTGGAGAGATTGTGACTCATTCAGAACTGGATGTCAGACAAGGGGGCTGATGGTTCAGGGATGGCGGTGTGAAGTGGAGATGAGAGATCACCAAAGGTGCTCATGTGCAGCAGCATTTAATTGAGGAAGATGGTTTGCCGAAGGGTAGACTTTCAGGTGGCTTGAAGGTGACAATCATGAGGCAAAAAAAGTGAATCTATTGTTATATACGCTCTGTCTGTGACTGGGTAAGTAGAACTGGATCCATCCAAGGACAGTCCCATGAAAGTGTTGGAGGAAAATGGCTTGGTTTAATATCTCAAAGATATAAGAGTCGAGTAAGATCAGACACAGGCAAAGATCCAGTTACACACAAAAAAGATGTATTTTGTTGTAAACATTGTGTATTATAACATGCTTTACATGGCATAACTTTGTTGCCATTATAAAAGGCTTATCTCCCAATACATTGTGATTAACACCACTGGAGATCCGTTACTAATATCAATGTAACAGAGCTTGCATTTACTCAACACTTGATGTTGTTAAGACACTTCAACTCATTTTACACAATGGATTGCCTTCAGTGTGTGGATGCTGTTGTGTAGGTAAATGAATTCGGGGCAAGGGTCAGAAATTGTAGAAATAGAAAAACCGGTCATTTCTTAACAAAGAGAATGCTGGTAATGTCACAATCTATTTGTGCCATTCTGTAAATACCATTTTGATTAGGAATTCACCAATTCAATTATAAATAATGGCTTTACCTCTCATTGTGAGAGGAGTGGGGGAACTGGGTCGAAAACATATCAATGGAATTTTGAATAAACTGACCTCAAGTATATTTACGTGATTCAACTCCACAGCCAACATGTGAAAGAAACATGAAACAGGATCCTTTTTCCATTTGTTGTGTGTGCATTCAAATATCATGGCCCACTTTAATATGGCCCTGCAGTAGCGATCTGCACAGGGGTGGTTAGATTCTGGGGCAAGGCAACACTGTAGCACAACCTGGCCTCTTGCCCTACAGAAAGTTTAAAAGGAGTTTGGATACAGAATATGACAAAGACGTGGTTGCATTACCATACTTGCCAGGGTATGAGATATATGATAAAACGTGCTGCAGCAATTCTAGATGAAAGGACACTAGATTGTGACAAACAGCTAGAGTTCTCAGTGACCCTTCAACAAGGTGCAAAATAAAAAGGGAAGATTCGGTCATAAGAGTTTGTAACTTAAATCCCACATTAACCATCTGCAAACATCCAGAATTCCAGTGAGACATAAGGCCATTTCCACTGGGCAGGTCGAGGTATGCATCATCCAAGATCAAACCCAAAATGGATTCACCAGAATTTCTCAATCCACATTTTCTGCAACCCAATTTCAGACCACAATGGAAATGGTGCCCTATTGAGGTGTAAAATGTAACTTCATATATTGTTGTGACAATAGATGAGAGTTATGAAATACATGGGTATTTTTAAACATTTGGTTCCGTGATGTGTTGTGCTTAAAAAGGGGACTGCCACAGAAAATGCAGTGGAATTAAATTTAATGACTGTAGCAAAGTCCTGTGTGGAGCCCATGAAATGTCACACATATAAATTATCTGGGAAACTTTAAACAGGTAGAGATGTAACACGTAGCAAGAATGAGGGGGGAGCTGACTGTCTACCATTCCCTCATACAAAGCCAGCTCTTGCTGACATTTCTGTTTTATCCTCCAGGAATATACAATAAAGGATAAAAAGCCAGTTTCAACTCTACTAGAAGAGACTAGTGGTCTGAATACTCTCATATGTTCCAGCTTGTGTCTGAGTTTTAGCGTGCTGTTAAAGTCACAGTTGAAGAACTATCCCCTACTTACCGATGTTTATAGGAGAAGGATGACCCTCTCTCTCCCTGAGTGCTAGGAACCAGTTACAAAAAAGAAATTAGGATGAAGAAGCCTCAATCAGCCTGCAAAACCAAACATCTCAAAAACAAAACAACTGCTCAAAGTCAATGGTGCCTGTACCTTCTAAAGCAAAAGTTGTAGTGTTCAATGCTCATCATGAACAATTCAAAGACTGATCAGTTCATTTGGTTTTTAAAACACTTATCCTTTTGAACTTACCTCTTATTGCTAATCTATGTATATTTGTGATGCATTGCTAATTCTCGCATTTAATTATTAATCAACTCTCATGAGCATAATTCAAAAAAGCTTGCTTAAATTGGCTCCTTTTACAATGCTAGTTCATTTTGCACCTGGGAGAAAGATATCAACAAGGGAAATGATCCTTTCGAAATTAAGCATGTTCCAACCAACCTACAGCATAGGCGAATAAAGAAAAGGAGACATGTTGCTCACATCTTTCACAAATTTGGATATCACACCTAAAACCGTAACTTCTCTGGGGCCTGGTCATCACAATATTAGGTTTGGTAGGGATCTGTGACATTTATTATATTTCTAGGTGGCAACAGGTGTTTTGAATGTCAATGATACCATGCTCACTGTCCCAGAATCTCTTGATTTTGAATCACGCATTAGCTCCTATTTTTAAGAGAGAATGCCACCTTGGAATTATTCAGCACGGCCACTAGATTCATAAATATTGTCCAAAATGCTTTCTGAAAATGTTTTCACTTTTGACAGAATTTAAAAAGTCCAAAACAAGTATTTACACCTAAAAAAACAGACTCCTCCAAAACAATTTCTCAGTTGGATAAGTTCAATGGCGTTTCTTGGTTTAATTAAAAGCTGTAGCCTTTCCTAAGCACCTAGACTTGTAACTAGCTGAGGTGTTTGTGGATTATTCAGTCTGAACATACACAATGCAGTTAATTTTCCCATCATGTACCATTCAGTTGTGCAGAATACCAACAAGGCAAGAGTTATTGTTTACCTTTGACAGGGACAATTTGGTGTAGAACCAGAGAGTTGTATATGGGCCTTTTAATCACATGCTAATCTTTTTGTTTCTCGTCCACAAATAATCAGACTGCTTTTACAAATTTTCATGAGCTTCTGGATTGTTATCTTAATACTGGTAAAATATTTTTATTGAGCCTCTAGTATTTTCTATCCAATAAATAGTATTGCAAATGGACAATTCAAAATTACATAGCATTTAAAAATACAGGGGCAGACAAAAGAGAGTGGAAGATTATATAGCAATTTTCCTTTTAATTTTTGAACTATTAGAAAGTACATTAAGTGGAGGGGAGATAATTACAGAGAAAGGTCAAGGGAGAGAGCGCCGGAAGGAATATGAGATGAAGGGGTAGAGACAGGAGACAATGGTAATGTTCGATCATTTTTCACAGAAAACACTAGCAGAATGTTAAAGCCAATTATCTCTTTTAGGATTAATTCAAAAAGTTAATTGTTAATTATTACTTACACATTCCAGTTGCTAACCTCTGTGAGACAAAGTAGGCGAGAGATAAACAAATAAGTAGACACCTTTTTGCAAACTGATTTAATTTCTGCAAATTGAATTATGACAGCAAAAAAAAGTGAATAAACCAGGAAGGAATGGCTTACGAGAAAAGAAACTTCTAGCTACCCAATCTTTGGAGAACCAAATAGGAATAGGAATAGTGATGGGGTCTGCTCACACACAAAAAAAAATGAGGTTGAGATGATCTATGCAGAGCAAAGACAGGTGGAGGCTGGTTATAGTGATTTAAAAGAGAAAAAGAAGGGGGAAAGGAAGAAGTAGTGAAGGGATGGTGGGAATTGGAGAAAGTACTGGAAAGGTGAAGGGGATGTGATGGGAAAGGGAGGCAAAAATGAATATGCAGAGTCAATGTGAGGAGAGCCAATGGAACCACATTTTCTCTTCAGTTCCTCCACAAATGGCCCATTTCATCCCTATTACATTGAAGCCAACAGGAAGGAAGAAAGAGAAGCTGAAAATGATAGAAAGGGAAGCAAGGAACAGAATTATAGGGAAAGAGGTAAAAGAGAAAAACAAAGAAATGGAAAGTGAGACAGCAACATAAAGAAGCAGTGATTGTTAATACAAAGTCCATATTCTTTAACTCACCATATGCACCAGCCTAGGAGTCGATCCAGCATGCGCAATATGTAGTACATTGATTTCAATAGAGAAGCCATCAGAATTTTTTCATTAGGTTCTGATTTGTAAATCCTAGGTGTCAACTGCATAAATTTTCCAGTTGATGGTCCTGTCTAACTTTTTATGTCTTGAATATAATTTTCAAAGCTATTTTGTGAAGTACACAGCCACATTTCTTCCTTGTTTGTTTTATCATAATTTTGATTTGAATTAATCATATGAAACATGACGGGTTTTGCAGTACCGCTAAATGGCAGCTCTGGTATCTTTCCAAAACCAACTCAGTTACACACTCACTGCACTTTGGTGAAATCTGCAATTGTACAGCTCTTAGGTTTCAAGTGTGACTAAATATACTGATCTATTTAAATTGAACACTTTAGATGAGAAAAAGGTCATCAGACTTATGTGTGTTTACCAGGCTTTTAATTGCACCTCTTCCAATATTCCCAATCTTTCCTTTTCCTCTCCTCCAGAGAAGGAACGTGTCAAAAATGTATTGTGGATTCCTCAAAAGGTGACCAACCATGTCTCAGGAAGTTCAAACTTATTACTGGAATTCTTCATTCCACAATAATGTTGTGGATACACAAGCAGGTCAGAGGCTAGGAATAAATTGTTATTTATTTGTTAAATATATCAGTTTACTTGCACAACACTGTATTCTTTTGCTATAAATTCTGGGTCTTATGGTCCTACTCCACAACCACCTGATGAAGGAGCAGCGCTCCGAAAGCTAGTGCTTCCAAATAAACCTGTTGGACTATAACCTGGTGTTGTGTGATTTTTATCTTCCAAATAAACCTGTTGGACTATAACCTGGTGTTGTGTGATTTTTATCTTTGAGATACACTGTAGTAACTTCTCAGATACTTCTCAGAACAAGGGCAATTGTTACATGGGAACACCACCATGGTTAAGTGCGCTTCCAAGATGCTCATCATACTGACTTGCTATTTCTTTATTGCCGTTAGGCTGAAATCCTGGAATGCACTCCCAGATAGTATTGTGGATCTACCTACAGCCCCATGAACTGCAGAGGTTCAAGAAGCTAGTACACCACTCCATTCCCCAGACTAATTAAGGATGGGCTAATTAAGGAATCCTGGTTCCTTTAGTGATGCATACATCCCATGAAAGAATAGATAGGTTACGTAGGATATTTTATGTAGCAACAGGTCATTTGGCACAATCAGTCCATATCTGAGTTTATGTTCCACTCTACCTAACCATCCGCAGAGAAGATAATGGCCCTAGTGACATTATTGCTTTACCAATAAACCAAAGATTCCCAGGTAATATTTTGGGGAAACTAAAAGAACTATAGATGCTGTAAATCAGAGACAAAAATAGAAATTGCTGGTAAAGTTCTACAGGTCTGGCAGTATCTGTGGAGAGAAATCAAAAATAACGTTTTAGGTTCAATGAGTTCTGAGGAAGGGCCACTCCACCTGAAATGTTAACTCTGATTTCTGTTCACTGATGCTACCAGACATGCTGAGCTTTTCCAGCAATCTCTACTTATGTCTAATGTTTTGGGGACTTGGAGTCAAATCTGCCAAGGCAGATGGTGGAGTTTGAATCCAATTAAAATCTGGAATTAAGAGTCCAATTAATTCCAGATTGAAATAAGAGTCTAATAGTGACAATGAATCCATTGTTGAGGGGATAGAAACATCTGGTTCACTAATGTTTAGGGAGAGATACTGCCTTCCTTAACTGGTCTGGTCTTCATATCACCCACAGCAATGTGGTTGTCTCTTAACCACCCTCTGGGCAATAAATGCTGGCTTAGCCAGTGATACCCACATCCTGTGCATGAATACCTAAGCTGTCCAGAAGAAAAATCATTGGGAAAGCAAATCTTAGCAGGACTTATACACATAATGGTAATGTCCTAGGGAGTGTTGCTGAATAAAGAGACCTTGGAGTGCAGGTTCATAGCTCCTTGAAAGTGGAGTCACAGGTAGATAGGATAGTGAAGAAGGCGTTTGGCATGCTTTCCTTTATTGGTCAGAGTATTGAGTACAGGAGTTGGGAGGTCATGTTGCGGCTGTACAGGACATTGGTTAGGCCACTGTTGGAATATTGCATGCAATTCTGGTCTCCTTCCTATCGGAAAGATGTTGTGAAACTTGAAAGGGTTCAGAAAAGATTTACAAGGCTGTTGCCAGGGTTGGAGGATTTGAGCTATAGAGAGACTCTGAACAGGCTGGGGCTGTTTTCCCTGGAGCATCGGAGGCTGAGGGGTGAACTTATAGAGGTTTACAAAATTATAGGGGCATGGATATGATAAATCGACAAAGTCTTTTCCCTGGGATCGGAGAGTCCAGAAATAGGTTTAGGGTGAGAGGGGAAAGATATAAAAGAAACCTAAGGGGCAGCTTTTTAACGCAGAGAGTGTTACGTTTATGGAATGAGCTGCCAGAGGAAGTGGTGGAGGCTGGTACAATTGCAACATTTAAGAGGCATTTGGATGGGTATATGAATAGGAAGGGTTTGGAGGGATATGGGCCGGGTGCTGGCAGGTGGGACTAGATTGGGTTGGGATATCTGGTCGGCATGGACGGGTTGGACCGAAGGGTTTGTTTCCGTGCTGTACATCTCTGTGACTCTATGACTCTAACTGAAAAAAAAAATCAGTTCTTGTTATTACCTCCAGAATCCTGTAGCTTTGAGAAAACTAAAACATCTGTATTTCTAATCACAGTACCCATTTCCTCGGTTAGAAATAAATGATCCCTAATTCCACACTCGTCCAACATATCACCTACGTCCATTGCCTTTTGGAATGGAAAGACCCGAAGCAGATACACACTGAGTCTATACCTCTCCAGGTAATGAAGTGTTCACAATGTTTGATCATTCTCATTGTCCATTCCGTTCATCTTGTCTACAGTCACGATGCAGCTCATGAAGGAGGTGGAATAAAATGGTAAACAATGCTCCAGGTTTTAGCTGAATGCTCATTTATATTTACATGGACAGTCTCAATATGCCAGAACAGCTCTAGTAAATGATTGGTTGAATATAAGTTGTGGTGATGCATTGGTTATCTTCACTAATGGTGACTTGAATTGGGCAGTCTGGCACAGCAGAGGAGTGAGCAGTTTGAGCTGGTAAGAGAGGTATTTACATTTATTTTTGTTCTGTAGAATCCCTACAGTGTGGAAACAGGCCCTTCGGCCCAGCAAGTCCACACTCACCCTCTCAATTTTCCCAAAGCTGGCAAAGCAACACCCTCTATAAAACACATCTTCATAGAATGACAAAGTTACAACACATAATGAGGCCATTTAGCCTGTCATGTGCTCTCTACAGGAGCAACTGAGCCCATCTCATTTCCACTTTACTTCCCTGTAGCCCATTTTTCTGACATCCAGGGTTTAACCAATTTCCTGTCTCTTCTCAAGTGCGGCCTTGTCCTAGTCTCACCTTTAACCCAGTGTATATATAGATTAATTGCAGCTCAGTCTGAAGTTAACCTATCCTCCTGGAAGTAGAACAAAATAATTGGGACTGGCAAAAAGGTTTATATATATATATATATATAACTGCTGCATTGCATCAGCTTTGAGAAAAGTAATTCAGAAGCAGTCTCTACAGTTAGTGTTAGAGGTCTCACACATCAGTGAGGGCTCAGATGGTTTATATATAGAACATAAAGGATAACTGGAAGTGAATCTCAGACTTGGAACTAGCTGCAGAGCTCCCATACTTTATGCATGGGATAATGAGCCAACGTCTTGGATTATTTATATAATTGTTAAATTTCAAACCGTTAAATTGCCATCATACTAACAGTTCGAGCAGATTTATTACTCGCAATATTAATAGAACATAAAAAATGCATTTAGATAGCACCTCATTATGATTACACGTTCAAAATGATTCACAGAATGAATTTCATTCTGAAATAGTCTGTCGTTACGAAAGCAAAATCAGCAGCTGTCTGACAAACACCTGATGTGCAATTTTAATGACAATTAGTAAACTTTAACGGCTTGTTCTCATTTCTGAAAGGGCTGGGCCTTCCAGACTTTGAGGCTCACATTGCAGTACAGAGTTCCACTTTCTCTATTTTCACCCACACTCTGCCTGATCCTATCACCTCACTCAACTCCTTGAAATAGGCCCCGGGATCTCATCTCCCTGACCCTCGTGGGGCCAGAGTTCACTTCGGGAGCGGCTGCCAATCAAAGGCAGGGGTTGAGCATCTGAAAGGCTGGAACAAAACCAGCGAGAGAGACACGCAGCAGGACCAGGGGTATCTCTTGACCCGACATTCTCTCTCTCTCTCTCTGTGTAACAGATGCTGCTCGGTTTCTCCCGCGCTCTCTGGTCCTCCTTGTCGGAAATCCTTTAAGAAGCCTGCAACTGTCAGGATTACCGTGTCCATCTCACGGATGTAATTGGGTCAGATTTGACATGCCTTGTCCCAATACACACTCTGATGTTACAGCAGGGTTCCCATGGAATTGGCCATTGCAGGTGAACTAACTCACATCCTCAATGTGCCGTAATACTGTACTCCCCCCCCCCAATCTGCCACTGGCTTCCCACTTGTTGTACCTTGAGGTCGGTGCACTAACTAACTGTTGACCCAGTACATCCCACGACAAAGCGGCCTGGTCTCCTTCTCGCTGCATTAACACTGCCTGAGTTGCAGTGCTCAGCTCCCAGCTGGGACTGAGAGACTCTCTCGTCAGAATGGTCATAGTCCAAAGGGCAAGTCGCCTGTTCCCCTGGCTCCACACCAGCAATGCCACGGAGGGGGTCGCAGTGCCTTAGGAATAGAAAGTTCTTAGTCCATTTATTGTTACTTTCTTCTGCACACCACCCTCGGTTAGGGCAGAGAGGCTTGCACCCTCTGGCTGTGCCGAGTTGTGATGCCCCATGCAGTCAAATAGCGCGGTTGGAGTGTTAGTCGGAGGTTAACAGAGGATGGCGGGAGTCAGTGGGAATGAGGCGGTAAAGTCTTTGGGAGTGGGATGGGGTGGGGGCGAGGAGAAAGTTACTGAACAGGGGTAACGTTAACTATGACCTTCCCAATGAATAATGCTAGCTGATTTCTCCCATCGCCGCCAGCTCCTCTCTCTCCCACCCCTCTCCCTTGTATTTACAATACCCGCGCTTCTACTAACCTTGAGCGATGTGATTAAATAATTTCTTAACAATCTCTAGTTTCTGAGAGGGAAGAGGGGCACAGGGCAAGCGCTCAGAAAC
The DNA here is from genome assembly GCF_004010195.1 of Chiloscyllium plagiosum. Taxonomy (NCBI): domain Eukaryota; kingdom Metazoa; phylum Chordata; class Chondrichthyes; order Orectolobiformes; family Hemiscylliidae; genus Chiloscyllium; species Chiloscyllium plagiosum. Next base: position 13,501,511 of record NC_057719.1, read on the forward strand.
CATATTGGTGCAAAACTGTCAACTCACTTTCTAATCATTGAAACAGAGTAATGTGTTGGTTCAAACACTCTGATAAATATCTGAACACACGGAATCATTATCAACCTGCAAGTGTAGTTTTCAGACAGGGAGAGAGAGAATTGCTCCTCAAATAAACCTGAACTGGCTTTGCTTCAATCCCCATTCGTTTCTCAGGACTTTATGAAGGGCTTTGGAACAGGTCTGAACTATGTGAGTGTGTATGTGAGAGAGTCTAGAATTCTCTTACTCACCTGTGTGCCTCACTTCACTGCCCGCACTGAACATGCACAATCCGAGAGCTCACACTCAATATGACATTTTTAAATCTCTCTCTCTCTCTCTGTATACAACAGATCCAATTCACTCAACTTCTGACCCTCGGAGAGCTGCAGGGATACAGCAAGTGGCTTGCCCCGCTTATTGTACATCACGAACAATAACCTTCCAACACACCCAACAATGAAATGGAAAGTCGGAGAAATGACAGGGAGCACTTCCTCCCCACCACCCCACCCCCTCCCCATCACCAGGTCGGTGCTGGGGTCACTTTGGCTCCCAGTGTTAGTCCATTTCTTACCGCAGCGCAGGAAAGTTGAGTGAGACATTCCGTTCTGCGGAGGGGAAGAGTCGAACAGGCTGCAAATTATTCCCCCTTCCTCCAGGAAAATGGTGGGGGATGTTCCCTTCAGGAGCCGGAGCCTCGAGAACGATCCCAACAAATGCTAACGAAAAGAAAGCGTTGGAAGGTGCTCCTTTTCCCAATCAATCGATGACTTTGTAGATCCTGCCGCACTCTCACGGTTAGTTGGCTCACTCTCTCTCTCTCACACACACACACGGCGCTATTGATGTTCACCACTGTGCCCTTTTAACAGTGATCAGGATCGAGCTCAGTCATCTGAAATGCTGCAGGTTAGTAGCTGTTTGTGGATGTTCAGACTGTGTGTGTGTGTGTGAGTGTGAGTGTGTGGTTAGTAGCACTGGGCTAGCCTTCTGTCTACTTGTCCCTTGCCAGCTGCAGTTCTGGCGCTTGTCTCAGGCTCACTGCCTGCCGCTCACTGTACTCTGCTCATCCCAGGAGCTCTCTGTGAGCTGAATACTAATCAGACCCTGCACAATACTTTGCTTCCTTGCTCCTCCGCGATTTCCCCACTTTTGATGGGTTTCTGGGTCGAACCCGCGACTTGTGCTCGCTCTAACCCCACTTCTCCTTGTTTACAATCCACTGCTACCTGTTTCTAGTGTGCAGTTTTTGATTTGATTTATTAATGTCACACTCCTCTGAATTTCTGCTTATTAGTTTCCATGCCCTTTTCATCTCCCTCATTTACCTTCTCTGCTGTTTCTCGCTCCCTCACTTGATTCTTTCACTGGCATGTTCTTAGCAAACATGTTACAAACCAACTGTCTGCATATTTCCTTCAGGATTAGTGGTGCTGGAAGAGCACAGCAGTTCAGGCAGCATCCAAGGAGCTTCACATATTTCCTTTGCCTTCTCCTCCCTATGTCTCAGCCCTAGAGTTAAAAATCACACAACACCAAGTTATAGACCAACAGATTCATTTGGAAGCATTAGCTTTCAGAGAGCTGCTCATTCATCAACTACCTGGTGTGTGATTTTTAACTCTAGGACTGAGACATGGAAGGTATTAGAGAACAGGGAAACTGCTTCCAAGACTGTTTCATTTAACCTGTCCTCTTCATGATGGAGAAAGTGAGGACTGCAGATGCTGGATATCAGAGCTGAAAATGTGTTGCTGGAAAAGCCCAGCAGGTCAGGCAGCATCCAAGGAGCAGAAGAATCGATGTTTCGGGCATGAGCCTTCCTGAAGAAGGGCTCATGCCCGAAATGTCGATTCTCCTGCTTCCTGGATGCTGCCTGACCTGCTGCGCTTTTCCAGCAACACATTTTCAGCTCTTCATGATGGCTAATGGACAAGCCATGTGCCATTATCCCAATGGAATTGAAATATCCCAATGTATTTCATTCATTGCCACTGTTTCAATGAATGAAGCCAATGTTCACTAACTCAACCTTAATTGGACAATTAGATTGTGTCTATTCGTTCCTAGTTGACAAAATTCTAACTTATGATGCAGTATCAATGTCCTGACCTCTGGGTCAGAAACTTCAAGTTCAATTCTCAATTGGCTCAGTGGTGTGCCATAGCTGAATAGATTGGTTAAAAAGGGTCTGGGTCAGAAGGTCTAGGTTTGAGCCTCATCTGTTCTGGAGGGGGTGTCATAAAATGTTTACAAATTTCTAACTTAAATGTGAAGTTTCCATATTTGGAGCACTCAGGTTAATCTTTGATGTAATATTTTCTGTTGGTCATGTATTGTGAAGCAGTGACTTATATGTTTGAAGCTGATAGCTAAGGTTTACATTGAAGTTTACTCTAAGAACTTGCGACAATGTGTGGATTTTCAGATAGAATCTGAGGTCTGGAAGTATCTGAGGGTCAGTAACTATGTCCCCTGGTTTCATCGACTGTTTGTTTAAAATATTTTTCATCAAACTGTTCAGATACGTTATCATACCTATGGGGTGGCATGGTGGCTCAGTGGTTAGCACTGCTGCCTTACAGTGCCAGGGACCTGGGTTCAATTCCTGCCTCAGGCAACTGTCTGTGTGGAGTTTGCACATACTCCCTGTGTCTGCGTGGGTGTGCTCCGGTTTCCTCCCATAGTCCAAAGATGTGCAGGTTAAGTGAATTGGCCTTGGTGATTTAACCTATAGTATTAGGTGCATGAGTCAGGGGTGAATGTAGGGAATGGGTCTGGGTGGGTTGCTCTTTGGAGGGCTGAAGGGCCTGTTTCCACACTGTAGGGAATCTAATCTAATCATTCTAGGGCAAGTGGCAAAGAAGGTTCACTGGACTCAAAACGTTGACTTTACTTTTCTCTCCCCAGATACTTCCAAACCTGCTGACTTTCTCCAGCATTTTCTGTTTTTCTTTCAGGTTTGCAGCAATTCTTTGTGATTACATCAGAGATCAAATGGTAATTAGACTATACGTAATGTATAAAAAAACAAAAAATATGGGTAATTATATAGAAGGTAAATCTTCATATTGTGTACAATTAGAATTCCACGTTAAATATTATATCAAGATTTTTTTAATATTGCAATATTCATTGAAAATATAAATAGTTTCAGTAACTGATTAGAATTTCATCAACACCTCTCCAGTGCTTTCTGCTTTTATATTTGATCTCCTCTGAAGTTACTCATGGAGAAGTCAGATGATGTAATTCTTTTTAGTCATTTATGGGATATAGGCATTGCTGGCTTGGCTGGCATTAACTGTTCGTTCTTAAATGTCCTGGAGAAGTGCTGGTGAGCTGCCTTTGTGAACGGCTGCAGTCCTTGAAGTGTATGTACTGCCACAACACTGTTATGCAGGGAGTTCCAGGATGTTGATCCAGTGATACTGAAGGATAAGTGATATATTTCTGAGTGAGAAGGAAGTGGGGCTTGATGGGAACTTGCAGGTGGGTGCTGTTCCCATTTGTCTGCTGCCCTTGTCCTCTCCAGTGGTCGAAGGTGTTGGATTGTGATGTGCTTCTGAAGAGCCTTGGTGAGTTAATGCACAATGTCACTTCTAGATAGTACACATTGCTCGCACTCTGTGTCAGTGCTGAAGGGAGTGAATGTTGAAGTCAATACATGGGGTACCGTCAAGCAAGCTGCTGTGTCTTGGATGCTGGTGAGTTGTTGAAGCTGTACTCTTCCAAGCAACTGGAGTGTATTCCTTTACACTCCTGGCTTGTGCCTTGTAGATGCTTATTGGGCATTCAGGAGACAGGTAGTAAGTAACTTGCTAGTCCCTGCATTGCTCTTGTTGCCACAGTATTTATATAGACAGTCCAGTGTTGCTTCTGGTCAGTGGTAACTTCCATGATGTGGATAATAGCTGATTCAGCAATAGTTATCCCATTAACCATCAAAATGATGATGGTTAGAGTCTATCTTGTTGGAGGTGGTGGTCAGTACCTGTCAGTCTGTGGACAAATCATATTTGCCACTTGCCAGCCTAAGCTCTTGCTGCGTATGGCCACAGTCTGCTTCAGTATCTCAGGGAGTCACAAAAGACCATTGGATAATCCAATCGAGCTGAAAAGCTGACAGAACAAACTGAAGTCCCATTCTGAAGAAGGGTCACTGGACTCAAAGCGATAACTCTGTTTCTTTCTCTGCGGATGCTGCCAGAACCACTGAGTTTCTCCAGCAATTGGTGTGTTGTTTCAGAAGAAGTCGAACATTGTGCAATCATAAATGAGCATTCCCACGTCCAATGAACGATGGAAGAAACATCATTGATGAAGCAGCGAAGGTGGTTGGGCTCAGGAGATGACCCTGAGGAACTCTTGCAAAGATTCCTGGAGTTAAGATAATTGATTTCCACCAAACACAAACATCTTCCTTTGCTCCAGGTTAACTAGTGGAAATATAATGAGAAGATTATTTGAAGTGTTACACTGAGTAGTCTCCACTTTATTATTCTTCTTATAGAGCACTGGTTAAGTTTGTTTGGCCTGGTTTATACTTTGGAGGTTACTTGGCATAATTAATTAAATATTTGCCAAAAAAGCACAGGGAATAAGAGGGTTTTGTTTTATGCATTAAGTATTGAACCTTAAAGCTGGAATGGAGCAGACTCCATAGGAACTTTCAAAGGGAAAGGGATATGTACTTGAAATGGAAAAATAAATTTCAGGACTGTGTGTAAAAGCCAGGGGGTTGAATTTTGGACTAAATGGAAAGCTGTTCCAAACAGTTAGTAGAGGCAAGGTGTGCAGATTGGCTTCACTCTGTGCTGGGTGATACTAGGAATTACTGTAAAAAGGATCATCATGAAGCTGATTAGTGCCGAGTTGCCATCATTCAGGGAAATTTGTAGATTGGCAGTTGCTCATAAATTTCTATCTCCATTTTAGAAACTAATACAGTACTAAAATACCATCTTGCTTTCCCTTATAATGACTTGCAGTGTACAAGCTTCAGTGAGGGAACAAAAACATACGGCTCATAGATGCAGCTGTAAAATAGCAAAGGTCCCAAGCCTCATCACACAAGCTAAAAATAAGCAGATTCAGAATGGAGTTCCAGTTGAGGATATTCCAACAAATCTGGTAGTTCCAACAGAGGATGGCAGTCATTAGGAATGTATCCAGAGTGTATGCCTTCTGCTACTGGAATTGTGGATTGACTCCTGTACAGGTATCCCCTGCTTTTCGAAAGTTCACTTTACGCCACTGCTTTTACGAAAGACTTACATTAGTACCTGTTTTCGCTAACAGAAAGAAATCCGATGAGGATTTTCACTATTATGAAAAAGGCGAAATTTTTCCCATATAAATGAATGCTTCTTTGCTTTATGCCATTTCGGCTTACAAAACGTTTCACAGGAATGCTTGACTTTTGCATAGCGGGGAATACCTGTAATACCATTTGTTATATATTTTTCTTAGCTATGTATTCTAACAATTGGAGCTTCGGTTGTTCAAAACACCTTTATGGAGATAACACTTAGACTTTAAGATTTGGACGTTTTTCTTACCCTTTGGCTTCCTCTTATTTCAACTGGAGTATTTTTTAAATTCTGGTTTTGTAATCGAGATGGTGCCGGAAAAAGGCGACTTTGGACACTTTTCACTCTACCCATGTATTCCTATACTTAAGTACAGTTGACAATAAAGTCTAAATCTTCATAATTCTTATTTTGATGGAACTGTGATGTGTGAACAAAGTATCCTGCTTTTACGGTTTGTCTGCAGGCAAAGGTTTATATTAGAAATATAGTAAACAGGTGCAGGAGTAGGCCATTCGGCCCTTCGAGCCTGCACCACCATTCAATACGATCATGGCTGATCATGCAATCTTGGTATCTCAGTGTCACACTCCTGCTTTCTCTCCGTACCATTTGATCCCTTTAGCTGTAAGGGCCATGTTCAGCTCCCTCTTGAATATATCTAACAAAATGGCCCCAACAGCTTCCTTTGTGAGAGAATTCCACAGGTTCACATCTCTCTGAGTGACGAAATTCTTCCTTATAGAGTCATAGAGATGTACAGCACGGAAACAGACCCTTCGGTCCAACTTGTCCATGCTGACCAGATATCCTAATCCAATCTAGTCCCATTTACCAGCACTCAGCCCATATCCCTCTGGACTCCCCCACCCCAGGGAAAAGACCTTGTCTATTTATCCTATCCATGCCCCTCATGATTTTATAAACCTCTATAAGGTCACCCCTCAGCCTCTGATACTCTAGGGAAAACAGCCCCAGACTATTCAGGCTCTCCTCTCAGTCCTGTAAGACTTACTCCTTATTAGATTGTGGTCGTTAGTTTTGGACTTCCCCAAATTATCATAGAAACTCGACAGTGTGGAAGCAGGCCATTTGGCCCATCAAGTCCACACTGATCCTCCGAACAACATCCCACCCAAACCCAGTCCCATCACTATAACCCTACATTTCCCATGGCATTCTGAAGGGCAATTTAGCATGCTCAATCCACATAACGTGGACTGTGGGAGGAAACGCACTCAGGCACGGGGAGAGTATGCAAATTCCACACAGACAGTCGCCCGAGAGTGGAATCAAACCCGGGTCCCTGGCGCTGTGAGGCAGCAGTGCTAACCACTGAGCCACTGTGCTACTTGACAGTGCCTTCTGAAGGGTGTAACTTTATTAACAGATGCTTTAGGCGCATTGTGGAGAATCGTCTACCCACTCCTGACTACAGGTAACTCATTAGGAAAACAGCCCCCCCACCCTCACCCCCCAACTGTGATTATCTCCCCATTACCACTAGCATTTGAAGTGGTACGTTCAGTCAGTTTGACAGAAACCATCACTCATTAGCAATGCCACAGGAGATCGACGCATGGGGAACAGAATCCACTATCAAAGCAGGGAGGAGCAGTAACAGAGGTAGGAACCTTGCAGGATGCTGAACTCTGATGGTTCAGTCACAAACAAGGTGCCCAGTGAAATGTTTCCTGTGTTGCTAACACCTATCCTTCATTTAGTGAAGAATTATTTTGGTATGGTTTTCTAGGCATGGGAGTAAAGTTAGGCCATTCAGCCCATCAATCTTCTCTGACATTCAATGAGATCCTATAATACTCAACGCCACTTTCCAGCCTTTTTCCTACATCCCTTCCCAATTAAAGTCTATCTCGGTCTTCTATATACTTAATTACCCACCCTCACAGCCTTCTGCAGTAAAGAACTCAGTGGCATTGTTGCTGAACAAAGAAACCTTGTAGTGCAGGTTCATAGCTCCTTGAAAGTGGAGTCGCAGGTAGATGGGATAGTGAAGGAGGCGTTTGGTATGCTTTCCTTTATTGGTCAGAGTATTGAGTACAGACGTTGGCAGGTCATGTTGTGGATGTACAGGACATTGGTAAGGCCACTGTTGGAATATTGTGTGCAATTCTGGTCTACTTCCTATCGGAAAGATGTTGTGAAACTTGAAAGGGTTTCGAAAACATTTACAAGATGTTGCCAGGGTTGGAGGATTTGAGCTGAACAGGCTGGGGCTGTTTTCCCTCGAGCGCCGGAAGCTGAGGGGTGACCTTATAGAGGTTTACAAAATTATGAAGGGCATGGATAGGATAAATAGACAAAGTCTTTTCCCTGGGTTCGGGGAGTCCAGAACTAGAGGGCATTGGTTTAGGGTGAGAGGGGAAAGATATAAAAGAGACCTAAGGGGCAACTTTTTCACGCAGAGAGTGGTACGTTTATGGAATGAGCTGCCAGAGGAAGTGGTGGAGGCTGTTTCCATGCTGTCCGTCTCTATGACTCTATAACTCTACAGATTCACTACCATCTCAGAGAAGAAATCTCACCTCATCTCTGTTTTAAGTGGCCGGAGTATTTGTTGGGGTTGGTGTGAGTGTGTCATTCCTTTCTTTATATCCTTCCTGGTTCAGGGTCCTCACACTACTCACGGTGGAGATGCCGCGCTAACCCGTTGCCAGTCTCTTGTTAACTCTCCAGCAGGAGGCAGTCTAGAGCAGTCTCCCAGAACAAGCCGTGGTCTCTTGCTTTCCCCCCTGCGTGGTGCCCGCGTTATGACTGAATGTGCACAAAGCCATCCACCCCGCTGTTCTCACTCCGTTTCTCTTAAAGTTGACCTCGCTATCTCTGGAAGCCTCACATTGCCTTGCTTATTGATGTTTACTGGGAGTCTCCCCCTGTCTGTTTCTCCATTCCTTCTTTCTTTCTCAGTACTGCCTTTATCTTCCTCTCTACCCACGCTCCCAATATGTGTTCCTTTGTGTCTTTCTGTGTGGATCGGTCCCCATTGTAACCTGGACTCCTCAGTGCAGAGGCTGCACTGACCAGCGGCGCTATGTCCACCGTGATCGATAGAGGGAACCTGTGTACCGAGCACACCCTGCACAGCAGAAACAAACTTAAACTTTCTCCTGCTCCTCGGATGAATTGCACTTTCATGCGAGACTGTTTGCCGTATAATTCTGTCTCCGTGCCTCCATTTTCATGCAATCAGTTACAGTGGATAGCCTGTGACCAGGGACTGAGTAGCTCCTCTTGAGAACTGAAAAATAGGATGTGACAGGCAGGCTGTGATTACAGTGTGTGCTGTGCATAGCAGCAACAGATAGCATTGTTGGAAATGAGCACCAATCGCCACCCATCAGTTGGTTAGGAAACATTCAACCTACAAGGGGCTCTTGCGTATCAGTGGTAGTGTCCCTACCTCTCACAAGGAGACCTTGACAGGTTGAGTTAAGGAATAACCACATTGCAGAAGATCAGACCAGGTAAGGAAGGCAGTTTTCCTTCCAAATGAGGAGTGAACCCGATAGTCTTTTCTCCCAACAATGGGGTGGTGGTCACCATTAGGACTCTTAATTCAGTCTAAAATTAATTAGACTCTTCATCCCAAATTTTAGTTGAATTCAAATTCCACCTTCTGCCATGGTGGATTTGACTCCAAGGTCCCCAAACATTAGACAAAAGTAGAGAATGCTGGAAATGGTCAACAGATCTGGGAGTATCTGGGGAGAGAAATCAAAGTTCACATCTCCTTGCTCAGAACTGAGCAAAAGTGAGGACTGCAGACGCTGGAAATCAGAGTCTAGATTAGAGTGGTGCTGGAGAAGCGCAGCAGGTCAGGGAGCATCCGAGGAGCAGGAAAATCGACGTTTCGGGTAAAAGCCTTTCATCAGGAACCTCGGATGCTGCCTGACCCGCTGTGCTTTTCCAGCGCCATTCTAATCTTGCTCAGAACTGAGTTGAGCTTTTCCAGCGATTTCTGTTTTTGTTTCTGACTCACAGCAGCTGCAGGTTTTTTTGGAGGTTTCCTCCAGAAGGGGGTGTGTGAGCAAATCTGAAGGGCTTTTCTTAAAGAGTCGAGTCCTTATTAACATCAAATAAAGCTGGAGATCTGAAGGAAAACTGAAGAGTTTGGAGGTCTGAAGCAAAGAAAAGTGCCGGAGAAACTCAGCAGGTCTGTCAGCTTCTGTAAGGAGAAAAGCAGAATTAACATTTGGAATCCAGCGAGCTTGAGTCAGAGCAGGTGTCTTGGTGGAGGTTTCGATAGAAAACAAAGCTGCGTTTCAAATTTCCAGCAAGCACCAGTATTTTCCTTGCATTTTTCCCAAGATGATATGTTGCAAAGGACTTTTGAAGTGTGGTGGCTTCAGCATGAAGGCAGCATTTCCAACGGTTTAGGACTTACTTAAATGTGCTCTGAATTTTCCGCCGACATGTCTAACACAAAGGAGTTGGTGGAGTCCTGAGTACATCGCAAGACAAGTATGCAGTCTCAGAGATAAGGCTGAAATAGGGAGCCTCATTCATGTTGAGGAACAGAAGTAAAATTGACTACATCAGCTTTGACTAAAATACCCAGTAACAGGCTGCAAGATGGAATGTTCCCCAGAGCTGTTACAGAATGTACTCCAGAGCCTATCTCATGTAAATTTATGACTCCATAGATATTTCCTTGGGACATAGCATACATCTTGTTGATGTGTTACCATTGTCTCCACATGTCGCCGTCTTCTTACTCCAGGCTTTTTCTTTCGTGTATCTCTGTACACAGCTTATCAGCACAATGTGAGGTTTTCACTCCATGCAGCCTGGTGCAGCACAAACACTCAATATTACATCAAAGTGTGAAATGAATGAACATTTTGGCTACTTGACGTGCTCTTTGAAGCAAGCATCTGATTTAAATCAGGTGACAGCCCATTTGCCCCAGGTTATTTTGAGATCTGCTTTTCTGAAAGAGATGAGTATAAAGGTTGCAGATACTAACTGACTAATTTATTTGAGCACATATTTAAAACCATGCTAAATTGCCCCATAGTGTCCAGGAATGTGCAGGTGAGATGGATTGGCCATGGTAAATCAAGGTGATAGGGATTGAGTGGGGTGCTCTTTGGAGGGCTGGTATGGACTTGATGAGCTGAATGGCCTGCCTCTACAATGTAGGTATTCTATGGTTCTAACTATCTGGAAAGACACTGCTTGATTAGGGACAGCCAGCACAGATTTGTGAAGGGTAGGTCTTGCCTTACAAGTCTTATTGAATTCTTTGAGGAGGTGACCAAGCATGTGGGTGAGGGTAGAGCAGTGGATGTAGTATACATGGATTTTAGTAAGGCATTTGATAAGGTTCCCCATGGTAGGCTTATGCGGAAAGTCAGGAGGCATGGGATAGAGGGAAATTTGGCCAATTGGATAGAAAACTGGCTAACCGGTCGAAGTCAGAGAGTGGTGATAGATGGTAAATATTCAGCCTGGAGCCCAGTTACAAGTGGAGTTCCGCAGGGATCAGTTCTGGGTCCTCTGCTGTTTGTAATTTTTATTAATGACTTAGATGAGGGAGTCGAAGGGTGGGTCAGTAAATTTGCAGATGATACGAAGATAGGTGGAGTTGTGGACAGTGAGGAGGGCTGTTGTCGGCTGCAGAGGGACTTAGATATGATGCAGAGCTGGGCTGAGGAGTGGCAGATGGAGTTCAACCCTGCCAAGTGTGAGGTTGTCCATTTTGGAAGAACAAATAAGAATGCGGAATACAGGGTTAATGGTAGGGTTCTTAGTCAGGTGGAGGAACAGAGGGATCTTGGGGTCTATGTACATAGATCTTTGAAGGTTGCCACTCAGGTGGATAGAGTTTGTAAGAAGGCCTATGGAGTATTATCGTTCATTAGCAGAGGGATTGAATTCAAGATTTGTGAAGTGATGTTGCAGCTGTACAGGACTTTGGTTAGGCCACAGTTGGAGTACTGTGTGCAGTTCTGGTCGCCTCACTTTAGGAAGGATGTGGAAGCTTTGGAGAGGGTGCAGAGGAGATTTACCAGGATGTTGCCTGGAATGGAGAGGAAGTCGTCCGAGGATAGGTTGAGAGTTCTCGGCCTTTTCTCGTTGGAACGGCGAAGGATGAGGGGTGACTTGGTAGAGGTTTATAAGATGATCAGAGGTATAGATAGAGTAGACAGTCAGAAACTTTTTCCCCGGGTACAACAGAGTGTTACAAGGGGACATAAATTTAAGGTGAAGGGTGGAGGGTATAGGGGAGATGTCAGGGGTGGGTTCTTTACCCAGAGTGGTGGGGGCATGGAATGCGCTGCCTGTGGGAGTGGTAGAGTCAGAATCTTTGGTGACCTTTAAGCGGCAATTGGATAGGTACATAGATGGGTGCTTAAGCTAGGACAAATGTTCGGCACAACATCGTGGGCCGAAGGGCCTGTTCTGTGCTGTATTGTTCTATGTGCTATGTTCTATCAGTCACTGCCTGCCCTATACCACTCTCTGCCTATCACACCTTACCTTGTTATACATCACATACCATCGAACATATGCCACTCCTATATCACACTTTGCTTGTCACATCCTCTCCTTGTTTTATATCACACTCTGCCTGGAACATCCTCTGCTTGTCGTATATCTCACTCTGTCTGCCACATCCCCTCTTTGTCGTGTAGTACACCCATTCCTTGTTATATATCACACCCTGCCTGATATATTGCATTCTGTGTTATGTATATATATGGATATATATTACACCCTGCCTGATATAAAAAGGAATGCAATCTATCTCACACTCTGTCTGATGTATCCCACTGGAGGAGAAAGTGAGGTCTGCAGATGCTGGAGATCAGAGCTGAAAATGTGTTGCTGGAAAAGCGCAGCAGGTCAGGCAGCATCCAGGGAACAGGAGAATCGACTTCGGGCATAAGCCCTTCTTCAGGAAGTATCCCACTCCTTAGCTATCACGCTGTAACTTACCAATGTGATCAGAAAAGAGAAAGAGGAAGGTCACTTTTTTTCAAAGGTAAGGACAGAAGCGAAGATGAGGGAAGAAGTGTATAGCTGAGTTCCGAATATGTGAAGATGGAGAACAGCAGGTTGAAGCAGACACACTTCCTGGTGAGAAATTGTTTCCTTTGACCTTAATTTTTGACTTAACTAACTTCCAGCCTTAATATTCCTGATGAGAGCTATACAGTGTTGCGTTATTGTTTTTGAGTGGTGAAGGGATTGGATGTTAAGTTACAGAATAGAGTTTGAGATGAGCACAATGGAGGAACCAGTTACTGCAGATGCTGGAATCTGTACTGAAAACAACATGCTGGAGATCACAGCAGGTTAACAGCATCCTGCTCTGATGAAGAGTCATTTATACTCGAAACGTTAGCTTGCTCTCTCTCCATGGATGCTGCCTGACCCGCTGTGATCTCCAGCATTTGTTGGCCTCAGTTTGAGATAAACACCTTTGTCACCAACCAGCACAGGTAGGTTTGTCTATCCTTTCATGCTGTTGACACATGTCAATGTCATTGAAACCTTCTTTTCTCTGCACATTTCATATGCGTGTGTGTTTGTGTGTGTGTGTCTTTGTGTGTGTGTGTGTGTGTGTGTGTGTGTCTTTTTGTGTTTGTGTGTGTGTTTGTGT
>NC_057719.1:13517398-13518871 GCF_004010195.1 Chiloscyllium plagiosum
TGTTTGCTTGATTGTATGTGTGTGTGAGAGAGTTTGTGTATGTGTATGAGAGAGAGTATGTGTGTGTTTGATTGTATGTGTGTGTGTGTTTGATTGTATGTATGTGTGTGTGTAAAGCTTTCCCCTCCCCATTGCAATGATCCATTTTAAATGCTGGAGGTTTGTAGTCTTTCTCGATACTGCTGAAGGGCCCATAACTGACACCTGTGTGCAACCACAAGGAAGGTGATAGTGAACCTTGCCAAGACAAATTTCACTGTCCTCCATACATTTCTGCATTGTCTCAACAGGTGCTGACAGAGCATTTCCAGCACTTTCTGTGTATAACTTTGTGTAGCATTTGAAATGGGGCTCATCTGAAGATTTAGGAAGATCCTGACGTTAGATGGTGTTGTTTATATGTCCTTAGGGTATTCCAAACTGCTGTACAGTCAATGAGGAACAGCACATTTATGTAAGTAAGCGTACTTTATCGGCTGTTAAGTGCACGAAAGATATTTTGAGGTTCTGAAAGGTGTTATTAAAATGCACATCGTTCTTTGTTAGTGGAACATCACACCGGGCACGTTTTGAATTGCTGATTAGGGTTGGTACTCTTTCCCTTTATGGGCCTTGTGACATGATCTGAATTACTGCAATTTTCACACGAGGAGCCTTTAGTAATGCTGCTGCATGTTCAGTGCTGCTTGAGGTCACCCTGCAGGGCCATTTGTAATCTCCTCCAGTGAATCTCAGCATTTACCCAGCAGCCATTGTGGAACTGCCTGGGGAGGCAGCACATAGGAGTACTCTGACAGGTGAAGCCACAGGAGCATGAGAACTACGGGCAGGAGTAGGCCATTCGGCCCCTCAAGTCTGCCCCTGTCATTTAGTACGATCATGGCTGATCTCGTCTTGGCCTCAACTGTACTTTCCTGTCTGCTCTACCACAGGCTGTTACTAATTAAAAATTTGTCAAACTCCTCCTTAAATTAACTCAATGCCCCAACATCCAACGCACTGGGGGACAGTAATTCCCTCAGGTTCCTGACCCTTTGAGAGAATGAATTCCCCTTTATCTCTGTTTGAAATCTGCCATCCCTTAGCCTAAACTATGATCTCTAAACTATGACCTCTTGTTCGAGATTTCTCCACAAGGAGAAACATTCCCTCTACATCTACTTTGGTAAATCCCCTTTAGCATCTCATATACCTCAATTAGATCTCCCCTCATTCTTCTAAACTCGAACAAATATAGAGCTGAAAATGTGTTGCTGGAAAAGCGCAGCAGGTCCGGCAGCATCCAAGGAACAGGAGAATCGACGTTTCGGGCATAAGCCCTTCTTCAGGAATGAGGAAAGTGTGTCCAGCAGGCTAAGATAAAAGGTAGGGAGGAGGGACTTGGGGGAGGGGCTTTGGAAATGCGATAGGTGGAGGGAGGGCAAGGTGAGGGTGATAGGCGGGAGTGGGGTGGGGGCGGAGAGGTCAGGAAGA
>NC_057719.1:13519618-13521116 GCF_004010195.1 Chiloscyllium plagiosum
GAGATAGAAATGGAAAGGTCTAGGAAGGGGAGGGAGGAGTCTGAGATGGTCCAGGTGAATTTGAGGTCGGGGTGGAAGGTGTTGGTAAAGTGGATGAACTGTTCAACCTCCTCGTGGGAGCACGAGGCAGCGTCGATACAGTCATCGATGTAGCGGAGGAAAAGGTGGGGGGTGGTGCCAGTGTAGCTGCGGAAGAAGTCTGTTCAATCGCTTTTAATAAGACAAACATTTCACCTCTGGAACCAAACTAAAGACCTTTCTCTGAACTGCTTCCAATGCACTTCCATCCTTCCTCTACTCAGGGGACATGGTACCCCAGGTGTAGCTTCACCAATGCTTTGTGCACTTGCAACAACATTGCTCATTCTTTTTCCTCCATTCCTTTGGCAATCAATTTCAAGATCCCATTTGCCGTGCCCTTCCCCAACTACCTGCTGTACCAATATACTTGTGGAAATATAAGAACTTGGCATACTTCTGCATGATGAGATGCATGACCAAGGTAAAAGCACTCAGCCTCTTGCTTTAGTGGGAAAATGCTGATAGAGATAAAGACTGTGGTTGTGTAATTATAATTTGATGAAATTTAGAGAGTATATTATATGCTCATTAGTAGGGATGCTTCCTGAGCTATTGGCTTTCCTGTCCTTGCACTGTGCTTATCGTTATCTTAAATTATTGTAAAGTGCGGAATGTAAGCAAAGTTGTTTGTATCATTGTATAAGTATAAGCTGACTGTTCAGCTTGAGAGAGTGCTATTCATCAGTGGAGACGGTCTCAACCTCTCCATGAATTCATGAAAAATAAAGCTTCTTGAAACAAGTAGCTTCTTGGAAATTTGAAACGCAGCTTTGTTTTCTATCGAAACCTCCACCAAGACACCTGCTCTGACTCAAAAGTCTCCGACTAAGTCATTTCCTCAACAATGCTACACGCAAATGAACAAAGAACTGCAAACGCTGGAAATCAGAAAACAAAAACAGAAATTGCTGGAAAAACTCAGCAGGTCTGTCAGCATCTGTGGAGAGAAGTGAGACTTAACATTTCTTTTGAAAGAGGGTCACTGGACCCGAGAAGTTAACTCTGATTTCTCTCCACAGATGCTGACAGACCTGCTGAGTTTTTCCAGCAATTTCTGTTTTTGTACCCTGTATAGTTTTCTGCAATTTATGCTTGAGGGCACCCACATCCCTCTGCGTGAAAGTGTTTTGCAGTTTCTTTGCATTTAGGTAATAAGTTGTCCTTTTATCCTTCTGACCAAAATAGATAGTCTCGCATTTATGCAAATTAAACTCCATCTGCTGAATTTTGGCCCATTCAGCTAACCTATCACTAACCATTTGCAAATTTCTAATTTTAGATTTAGATTAGATTACTTTACAGTGTGGAAACAGGCCCTTCGGCCCAACAAGTCCACACCGACCCGCCGAAGCGTAACCCACCCATACCCCTACATTTACCCCTTACCTAACACTACGGGCAATTTAGCATGGCCAAT
>NC_057719.1:13521121-13524972 GCF_004010195.1 Chiloscyllium plagiosum
ACGTGCAAACTCCACACAGTCAGTCGCCTGAGGCGGGAATTGAACCCGGGTCTCAGGCGCTGTGAGGCAGCAGTGCTAACCACTGTGCCACCGTGCCGCCCACAAATTTCTAATTTAATCATTGCAACTTACTTTCCCACCTATTTTGCAAAGTTGGCTGGAGTATGTTCTGCTCTGACATCCTAATCACTAACACAGATTGTACATTGGGAAAAGATTCAGGATCAGTAAAGGATTAGGGATTGCACAATGGGCGAATGGTTCATTTCACTTTGTGTAAGTCGATTGGTGTTTTCCAATAGGTGGCTTTTATTGTTGGATCTTGGCCAAGGGAATGCAATGGATCAGCTATCCCAGCTGGATGGGAAAGATAGAGCCAATGTGCTGAAGGGAGGTTCTCCAATAAGAATGAGTCAGGGAAGTTGGACAGCTTGTATCGACTGAAGTAATTCCAGACCCACCTCTCAGTCTCCTCTCCCACCCTAACCCCGTCCAAGGTGGTCTCTAGATGCCACCCGGCGATGTTTGAGCCCTCAAGATTGCTATGCTGTGAAGGACAAGGCAGAAACATGGAGAAAAGCATCAGTGTATACCAGAGGACACTCGTCTGTCCATCTCCAAACTCCGAGCAGTCCAGGCCAGACAGGGGGAGTTGAAGCTCACTTGAACATGCTCCTGATAGTTCCATGGTTTTTCTTATACGCCTTCTGTCCTCACATGGTCAGGTCAGAAATTGGGGTCATCAACCAATGGCTACCTTTGTTCCTTGAGCAGCTGAACTTTAGGCCTTCAAGACCTGAAGATGGTAGAAATGCCCGACAACCCCAGAATGAACAAGGAGAAAGTGAGGACTGCAGATGCTGGAGATCAGAGCTGAAAATGTGTTGCTGGAAAATGAAGAAGGGCTTATGCCCGAAACGTCGATTTTCCTGCTCCTTGGATGCTGCCTGACCTGCTGCGCTTTTCCAGCAACACATTTTCAACCCAGAATGAATACAGAGTGGCAGCTACCAGGGCCATGGGCATTCCCAGGTACCGTGGTATACAGATGGTCACACAAACTTCACATTGTTGGATTGGGTTGCTCTTTGTGATTCCCTTATGTCTCTTTGTTGACATAGGGGATACTCAGAACAAGGTCATGCTTATTGGGAAAACACTTCCTGCTGCCCAAGCCGTGATCCATCTGAACCTGCTTCTCCCTGTTGTGAGAGGCTTGACGTGGAAGAGCCAGTGTTGAATTGGGGTGGACAAAATTAAAAGTCCCACAACACCAGGTTATAGTCCAGCAGGTTAACAAGGGCGGCATGGTAGCTCAGTGGTTAGCACTGCTGCCTTGGGTCCCAGGTTCGATTCCAGCCTTGGGTGACTGTCCCTGTGGAGTTTGCATGTTCTCCCCATGTCTGCGTGGGTTTCCTTCCAAAGATGTGCAGATGTGTTGAATTGGCCATGCTAAATTGCCCATAGTGTTAGGTGCATTAGTCAGAGGGGAATGGGTCTGGGTTACACTTCGGAGGGTTGGTGTGGACTGGTTGGGCCGAAGGGCCTGTTTCCACACTGTAGGGAACCTAATCTAATTTGGAAGTACTAGCTTTTGGAACACTGTTGCTTCATCAGGTAGCTGTGGAGCAGGATCATAAGACACAGAATTTATAGCAAAAGGTTACAATGCCATGCAACTGAAATGATATGTTGAACAAACTCATGCAATGTAATATTGCTCAATATATCATTTCAGTTGCATGACACTGTCATGACACTCTTTAATGAACACCGGGAGAGCTGGGGATTGTGATGAGGGTGGGGTAGGGTGTGGGGGAAGATCGAGTTCTGAGCCATTGGGAATGCATATCTCTGCCAAGGTATAGGAACAGAAATAGGCCATTCAGCCCATTATAAATTCACTGAGACCATGGCTGGTCTGATAATCCTCAACTCTACTTCCTTGCCTTTTCCCCATAACGCTTGATTCCTAGACTGATTTAAATCCATCTATCGCTGCCTTGAATGTACTTGAAAATCACACAACACCAGGGCTATAGTCTGACAGGTTTATTTGGAAATACAAGCTTTCAGAGCGCTGCCCCTTCATCAGGTAGTTAGTGGGGCTACTGGGATTAACTAACTACCTGGTAAAGGAGCAGCGCTCTGAAAGCTTGTCTTTCCAAATAAACCTGTCAGACTATACCCCTGGTGTTGTGTGATTTTTAATTTTGTCCACCCCAGTCCAACACTGGCACGTCAACATCTTGAATACACTTAATGACTCAACCTCAACAGCCCTCTGAGATGAAGAATTCCACAGATTGACCACTGAGCCACCATTCCACCCCCAGTTTTGAGGTTATGTCCTCTGAAATTAGACTGTTCAACATGGGGAAAGAAATCTTTCCATATCTACAGTCATGTCCCCTAATTCTGCCTTTAAATAAGGTTCATTCTTCTGTATTCCAATGATTACAAGCCCAACCTATTTAATATCTCTTCATAAAACAATCCTTCCATATCTCGTATCAGTGTGGTGAATCTTCTCTGGACTGTCTTCAATGTCAGTACATTTTTTTTCTTAGATAACGAGCCTAAAACTATCCATGGTATTGTAGCTACCAGCAAGCTGTTCCTAGTCAAGAGTGTGGTGCTGGAAAAGCACGGCAGGTCAGGCAGCATCTGAGGTGCAGGAGAATCGACGTTTTGAGCATAAGCCCTGCCTGAAACGTCGATTCTCCTGCACCTTGGATGTTGCCTGACCTGCTGGGCTTTTCCAACACCACACTCTCGGCTCTGATCTCCAGCGTCTGCAGTCCTCACTTTCTCCTATTCCTAGTTATGGTCTGATTAGTGCTTTGTGTAGTTGCAGCAAAACCTCACTATCTTAGAGCAACCTCAGTTATCCAAACATTAATTATCTGAATTTTGGATTATCCGAACAAGATCTCAAGGTCCCGTAAATGCTTCCTTTGTTTACGATCAGATCCGTTATCCAAACAATCCGTTATCCGAACAATCAGTTATCCGAGCAAAATTCTCCCTCCCGTCTAGTTCGGATAATTGAGGTTGTTTTGTACCTCATATCCACGCATAGTGTACCCATGTTGGCACCCTTCCCAGCACAAGGTAGCACGGGATTGGCTGAGAGTGCCCCCCTCCCCCCACCCATACTATTTGATGCCTTTGGGAATTTCCATAGCAACGGCAGTGGTACTGCACCCAAACCCAATTTATCTGCCTCTGTCTTTTATGTTGTTAATTAAGGTGTATGCCAGGTTTTACACTGATTTGTGACCTTTTAAAACATTGCTGATTGGATGACTGCGAGGTGAGTCTTAATTATGTTCCTGGCATCAACCAGTCTCAATTATTTTGATGAACAGCGCAGCTGCTGCTCCAGATGTTCCAGCTCAGAATGCCATCCAAATCGAGATCTACGTTCCTACATAAGGAGCGCAATTGGCAATTGCCTAGCTTGTGAAAGTTATCCAGCTGCAGAAATCTAGAGAGTTCTGCTTTTGTTGACTGCAACTTAATTGTCATAGAGTCATAGAGTCATAGAGTATGGAAACAGAACCTTCGGTCCAACTCGTCGAAGCTAACCAGGTTTCTAGACTAAACCAGTCCCATTTGCCTGTATTTAGTCCATATCCCTCTAAACCTTTCCTATTCATCTACCTGTCCAAATGTCTTTTAAACACTGTTACTGTACCTGCATCTTTCTCTGGCAGTTCACTTCATACATGAGCCCTTCTTCAGGAATGAGGAGAGTGTGCCCAGCAGGCTAAGATCAAAGGTAGGGAGGAGGGACTTGGGGGTGGGGCATTGGAAATGCGATAGGTGGAAGGAGGTTAAGGTGAGGG
>NC_057719.1:13524993-13541279 GCF_004010195.1 Chiloscyllium plagiosum
CCTATCACCCTCCCCTTAACCTCCTTCCACCTATCGCACTTCCAATGCCCCTCCCCCAAGTCCCTCCTCCCTACCTTTTATCTTAGCCTGCTTGGCACCCTGAAGAAGGGCTCATGCCTGAAACGTCGATTCTCCTGCTCCTTGGATGCTGCCTGACCTGCTGCGCTTTTCCAGCAACAAATTTTCAGCTCTGATCTCCAGCATCTGCAGTCCTCACTTTCTCCCAGTTCACTTCATATACTCATCACCCTCTGTGTGAAAAAGTTGCCCCTCAGGTCCCTTTAAAATCTTTCCCCTCGCACCTTATATCTGTTTCCTTTAGTTTTGAACTCCCCTACCCTGGGGAATATACCTTTATTATTCAGCTTGTCTATACCTCTCATGATTTTATAAACCTCAATAAGGTCACCCCTCAACCTCTGACTCTTCATGAAAAAAAAGGTCTCGTTTATCCGGTCTTTCCTTATAACTCAAGCCATCCAGTCTCTTGCATCCTTGTAAATCTTTTCTGCACCCTTTCCAATTTAATAATATCCTTTCTACAACAGGGCGACCAGAACTGTACAATCTATTCCAAATGTGGCCTCAGCAATGTCCTGTGTAACTGCAATGTGACGTCCCAACACCTATACTCAATGATCTGACCCATGAAGGCTAGCGTACTTTCTACATCACCTTATCCAGAACACCACTGATGCTCAAAACTAATGTTACAATTAACGCCTGGTTTGCAGGGCGTAAAGGGGAAAGGCAGATGCTAACAAGCCAGAGAGAAGGCATTCATGGACAATTATACCATTCTCTATTCAAAGCAAAGTGCTCACTTCCTGCTCCATTTATGTGTAGAGCCTGTCCCAGTTATTTATGAATAGGCTTTCTGATGAGGAGCTTTACTCTAGCCTGATTTCAGATCAATAAATCTGTCCTTCCATGAGGTTTGTCATGAAGATATGTTATATTTTAATCAAAACAAATGATGCTAGCAGGAAGTATGCTCATATATAATGTATGTTCATAACGAAAGGAAAAACTTGTATTGGTATTGTGCTATTAATATGGTGCAGTCACACCCAGCCAGAATGGCAGTGGAGAGGCGTTGGAAGACGTTGCTGTGATTAACTATATCAAAGGCAGGTGGGGGAGAACGAAGATAGAAAATTCACAGCCACAAAGCATGTGATTTGTCACATTTATAAAAGTTACTTTGAAAATGCACTGGCTGAGGTTACCCCCTTTCTCACTCTTGCCCCTTGTCTGAGGCGTGGTGACCCTCAGATTAAACTATCACCAGTCCTCTCTCTCTCTCTCTAATGAGATAGCAGCCAGGTGGTCCTCAGGGACTGTGGTGGCTTTACCATTAATACTATAGTGGGCGGGGTGGGTGGTTGTGGAAAGCTGTTGAGAGGAATTTGAACATGAGTTCTGGGGAAGATGAGTATCAATTCAGGAGGCGGGAACAGACTTCAAGAGTCTCATAGAAAACAGAGACTGGTGGCAATATTTGCAAAGATGTTGGGATTAATATTTATTTGTTTTGATGGAGGATTTCAGGGCGAGAGGGCCATCTTGCCCTGAGATGCTGAGAATCCTGGAGGCTCCTCACTGACAATAATGAGTTACATGTCACCAGGCATCTGTGTTGGTTTCCATGTCTGGATTTCTTGACGTCCAGCTTGTTCAGTGCACTATGTAAGATTGGAAGATGAATATGAATGGGGTCATTTGGGCCATTACTAAGGCATTTAATTGAATCATAGAATCCTGATAACGTGGAAGCAGGCCATTCAGCCCACCTCCATACCCTACCCCTATAACATTGCATTTCCCATGGCTAACCCACCTAGCCTGCATATCACAGAACACTATGGGCAATTTAGCATGGCCAATCCACCTAACCTGCACATCTTTGGACTGTGTGAGGAAATCAGAGCACCCGGAGGAAATCCAAGCAGACAAGGGTAGAATGTGCAAACTCCACACAGACAGTTGCCTGAGGCTGGGTTTGAACTCAGGTCACACTACTGCTCTGAGGCAGTAGTGCTAACTAACCACTGAGCCACCATGCCACCCCAAACTGCATTTCACAAGCTGTAATCCCCTTTAATTGGCAATTTACTGTTGCCTAGTGAGAAATTCGCCTCCTGCTTTCAAAAGCAGAATAGACAAAACAAGGTGCTTCTGACATTGAGATGGGTCTCCCTGGAGGTTTTGTTCAGTTCTGCCACAAATCTCACCATTGCCCACATTTGCTCAGACTCCTATAACATTCAGACCCTGAATTCCATCACGTGATCATCAACATTGTCCTCACAAATGGTATTTGACAGCTTTAACTGCTGGCATGCAATAGTGTTTGAGTTTGGTTCATTTGCATATTTTCATGGCAGATTTTGCCTCACATCCATAGTTTGGGATTCTGTTCTGAAGGCAAGTCTATTGTGATCCAGTTTCTGTAATTATTGGATAATAGCAGCCATTAATCCATCAGGAAAGGTTTGTTGCATTTCAACGACTTGTCCAGTCATGCAGGCAAACTTCCATGGCCTTGTGTCGTTCCATTTACAATGAGAGGAAAGGAATAAGTCACCTGAACTCTCATCTCCATTTTATTTCAAAAGGCAGATGCCCATTCTGTGTTGGTTATTACAAATTGAGCATCAGTTTTATTTGCAAAGCAATGAATCTAATTGTGTCCGCGTGAGTTTTCTCCAGGTGCTCCAGTTTCCTCTCATAGTTCAAAGATGTGCAGGTTAGGTGAATTGGCCATTCTAAATTGCCCATAGTGTTAGGTGCATTAGTCAGAGGGAAACGGGTCTGGATGGGTTACTCTTCAGAGGGTCGGTGTGGACTTGTTGGGCCGAAGGGCCTGTTTCCACACTGTAGGGAATCTAATGTAATCTAATCTAAATGGCAGGTTAACCTTGTGCTCAGCGATGAACTGCAAATTCTATCAGCCGAAGGAGCTCCCTATGATCCAAAGCTGTGTCGTAACTTCACTCTGGGAATATCACACCTAGCTTTCATAATGAGTACCTGCTCACCGTGCGTAGAAGAAAATAAGGAATAGGAACAGAATAGGCCATTTGGCTCCTACAGCTTGTTTCGCTCACCAACATTTGGGGAGGCAAGGGCCTAATGGTATTATTGCTAGACTATTAATCCAGAAATCTTCCGCCTCGGAACCCTTCGACCCCATTGCATCAATGTGGACTTCACCAGTTTCCTCATTTCCCCTCCCCCCACTTTACACCAGTTCCAACCGTCCAGCTCAGCACCATCTTCATGACCTGTCCCATCTGTCCATCTTCCTTCCCATCTATCCGCTTGACACTCCCCTCCGACCTATCACCTTCATCCCCACCTCCATCCACCTATTGCACTCCCAGCTACCTTCCCCCAACTCCACCCCCCTCCCATTTATCTCAGCCTCATTCCTGATGAAGGGCTTTTGCCTGAAACATCGATTTTCCTGCTGGTCGGCTGCTGCCTGACCTGTTGTGTTTTTCCAGCACCACTCTAATCTTGGCTATTAATCCAGAAACTCAGCTAATGTTCTGGGGGCTTGGGTTCAGATCCTGCCATGGTAGATGGTGCAATTTGAACTCAATCAAAAGAAGCTGGAATTAAGGGCCTAATGATGACCATGAATCTATTGTTGGAAAAACCCACATGGTTCACTAACATCCTTAATGATCTGCCATTATTACCTGGTCTGGCCTACACGCGACTCCAGATTCTTAACTGTCCTCTGGGGCAATTAGGGATGGGCAATAAATGCAGGTGCAGTCAGTGATGCCCACATCCCTTGAGCTAACAAAATAAAATTATAATGCCTGATCTGCTGTAGCTTTATCTCCAATGCTCTGCCTGTTACCCATAACTCTTTCCTCCCTTTTCAATGAATCTGTCTAACTTACTCTTGAATACATTCAGCACCACTCCCTGTGGGAGAGAATTCCAAATGTCAATGAGCCTGTGAGAAAAGGAATTCCTGCTCGGCTGGATTCTTCTGAGGGCCTGAATAACCTGAGCTCCGGCATGGTTTGTGGCTGGATTGTGTGAGGAGTCAAGTGAGGCCTAGCTTGACGCTGGGGGCAACCCGCTGTGTCTTTTATGCTTTTGCCAAGTGGTGAGGTGACTTTCTCACTAGGCAATGGCAGTTTGCCTATTAAGGGGGATTATAGCTTGTTCAATGCCTTGTTAATGCCAAACTCACCTCGTTAATGTGCAGCTTCCAATCTTACCCAACACCCTGAATAAACCGGATGCCAAGGAGTCAGAGAGGCTGCCTGGCATTCTTAGCTTGCCAATGTCTGTGAGGCAGGTTGCTCAGTGCCAAATGGCACCTGAGGGCGTCAACCCTCGTCCATGGACATTGGCATGGCCATCGTGCCAACACTCTGATGCAGTTTCAGGCTACTCAGAGAGCACGGTCCTGGAGTACAGAGCAGCACCAGCAGCCAGCATTGAAAGGCTGCTATAGGGACTCTCCACTCACAAGGACAGATGCCGATCTCACAGACAGGACCAGGCACACTGAGACGCCAGTCTAATATCCACAGCACATGCCAACTGCCTGCGTAGCAAGCACACTGCAGGGGGTCCTGGTACTATTACCCATGGGCACAATCCACATGCATTTCGAGGGCTTGGTAAGGGCCAGTCGTTCTCTTGGCTGCTCACAGTCATTGCATCAGCCTGGCTGCACTGGACAGGGGTGTTGGTGGGGAGTTAGCAGTCTGTGTTGTAAGGCCGGCAACAGGCAGACAGGAGACTGGTGTATCATCTGTCGGTGTGATGCTGGTGAAAGGGAACTCAGGGGAAACCTTTTCACGCAGAGGGTGGTGTGTGTATGGACTGAGCTGCCGGAGGAAGTGGTGGAGGGTACGTGAACGGAGGTTTGAGTTAAAAAGAAAGGGTGAATAGGCTAGGACGTTTTTCACTGGAGCGTAGGAGATTGAGAGATGACCTGATAGATGTTTATAAAATTACAAGAGGTATGAATAGAGTTGATGGTAGTTGTCTTTTCCCTAAGATGGGGAATTTCAAGACTGGGGGCCACTTTTTTAAGGTGAGAGGAGAGAGATTTAAAAAAGACATACGAGGCAAATGCTTTACACAGAGGGTGGTTCGCGTGTGGAATGAACGTCCTGAGGAAGTGGTGGATGTGGGTACAAGTATAACGTTTAAAAGACGTTTGGATGGATATATGAATTGGAAGGGTTTGGAGGGATATGGGCCAGGAGCAGACAGGTGGGACTAGTTTAGTTTGGGATTATGTTTAGCGCAGACTAGTTGGACCGAAAGGTCTTTTTCCGTGTTGTATGACTCTATGACTGCATGAATCAAAAGGATTTAGAGAGAAATGGACCAAATGCTGGCAAATGGGACTAGAATAATGTTGGATATCTGGTCGGCATGGATGAATTAGATTGAAGGATCTGTTTCCATGCTGTACTACTCTATGACTCTATGTTGTAGTGGGTACAAGCATGATGAAGGGGGAAACTTAAGGAGGAAGCGGGGTGCGGGGTGGGTATGGCAAAAGACATTGGAGGGCATAGTATACCACAGTCAAGGGACTGATTGGCAGTGACGACCACCATGGTCTCCACACAGAGGCAGAGAGGAGCAGGGTATACATCATTATGTTGTAATGTCAAGGAGCAGAGAGGGCAGTTGTAGGAGATGTTTAATATGGCGGGCCTCCACACTGTGAGGGTGGATTGTCAGGATCCAACAAAGTAATAGCAGACAGGGATGCCCTGCAAGCATGTTGCCCTAGCAACCAGGTGGAGCCTCATGCAGACAGTGCCCATGGTGAGCTGTGCCCTTGGCATCACTTGCCTTTCTCTGGATGTGAAATGCAACTGGAAAAATGGCTGGGACAATGCCAGGATGAATGGAGCCAGTGTCACATTGATGGGAAAGAATGGTGGCATCCATGTTTGCTTGGCACCAGGAGATTGAAGGGTCAAATACATGAAACAGGGGCTTACCAACTCCAGCTATATTTTCTTTGCAATCATTTTTTTGTCCATTTACAAAGCATATAAGAGTGAACGTGATCAGGCTTCAAATACTGGTCAAAGTTGAATTGTATCATGCCATTAGTGTTTACAGATATAGCATTGCCAGTACGGTGATGCAAAAGTTCGTGATGAAAACTTAAAAGGAGGTGAATGCTCGTCAAAAGTGTCCCATCACTTGTGAAACTTCTGTAGGTGCTATGAGAGGAATCATAGAAACCCTCCAATGTAGAAGCAGGCCATTCAGCCCATCATATCCATACTGGCCCTCTGAAGAGCCTCCCACCCAGACCTACCCCCCTCCCCCAGTCCTATTACCCTGCATTTCCCATGGTTAATCCACCTGATTCACACACCCCTAGACAATTTAGCAAGGCCAATCCATCGAATCTGCACACCCTTAGACTGTGGGAGGAAACCAGAGCACCCAAAGGGAACGCACATAGACACAGGGAGAATGTGCAAACTCCACACTGACAGTCACCCAAGGCTGGAATCAAACCCAGGTCCCTGGCTGTGTGAGATAGTAGTGCTAACCACTGAGCCATATCCCCTTATCATGTGGCAGGTGAGCATACTAAGGTAGATCAAATACAGTTATTCTCAATGGGGGGCCTTGGCCCATTTGAAGGGGGCCACAGACTGAAAACTGTGAGAAGGGGACCCCCAAGTGTTTATGGGTGCCCTGGTAACTGAACCGATGAAATACCCAAGCAACAACCTTCATTGGAGTCAATAGTTTCCCTCCTATTTATCATATCTTTCCAACACACCGTGTGAACTTGGCGCACCTGGTCAATTAATTGCTGAAGCTCCTCCCACACAGCCTCACTTCAGAGTCAGTCGTGAGTCAGACTGCACTGGGTCAATGTCATACAGTCTTTTTTTACGTTTTGTCCAGTATGTCAGAATGTTCAAGTTTTCTTGTTGTTCAATAATAAATGATTTTCTGTCTATCTGCTCATGTTCTATCCCTGTTTGAAAAGGTCGGGGGGGAACTCTGGAACCTGGGGGGGGGGCGGGGGAGGGGGAGGGAGGGGCGGGGGGGGGGGGGGGGGGGGGGGGGGGGGGGGGGGACGGCGTGGTGAAAGAACGGTTGAGAATCATTAGTTTAATTAATATACTAGAAAGAGGAATGTTTGGTATAGGTCTGCGATGGGGAAGTGGGCACTCCCTTTCACGTGTAATATGTGAATCGGTCAGCAGCACAACACCCTTGCGCAGCTGGTGCTGTGACCAGGGCACTGGTGGAGCAACTGACGGGGCTGCTGAAGATCCTGTGCTTGGAGCAGTCTGGAGGATATCCTCCAGTCCATGTCAAACAGAGGGTGCTGCATCTTTCAGGCCTGCTGTGCTCTGCACAGTTGGAGCAGACAATGGGGCATTGTGACAGATGCTGAGGAACTGGAGGAGCAGGAGCATTCGTTCAAGGCGGACGAAGGCGTTGAGCTATAGGCAATAAAAATGCTGGCTGTCGTCACAAATAGGAAGGAGGCATTTGTTAGGTGTAGACAATTAAGATCAAGTGAATCTCTTGAAGTGTACAAGGGATGTAGGAGCATTCTTAAGAGAGAATTCAGGAGGGCAAAAAAGGCTAGCCTTGGCAAGTAATGTTCAGGAGAATCCATAGAGATGCTACAAGTACTTTAAGAGCAAAAGAGCAACTAGGGAGAGAATAGGGCCCCTTAAAGATCAATGAGACCATCTATGTGTGGAGTTGACAGAGATACTAAATTAATATTTCACATCAGTTTTTACTGTGGAGAAAGAAATGGAGGTGAGGGAACTCAGGGAGATAAATATTGATATTCTGAAAACAGTCCACATTACAGAAAAGGAAATGCGAGAGGTCTTAAAATACATAACGGTGGATAAATCTTCAGACCTGATCAACTGTATCATAGGACATTGTGGGAAGCTAGGGAAGAAATTGCAGGGCCCCGCAGAGATATATGCATCACCTACAGCCACGGGGGAGATGCTGGAAGACTGGAGATTGGCTAATGTTGTGCCTATAAGGAGAAACCTGGAAACTAGACTGGTGAGTCTGATGTCAATGCTGGATAAATTGTTGGAGGGGATTCTGGGAGATAGGATTTACATGCATTTAGAGAGGCAAGGACTAATTTGGGATAATCAGCATGGCTTTGTGCATGGGAAATCATGTCTTACACACTTAATTAAATTTTTTGATGAATAATCAAAAGGATAGATGAGGGCAGAGCAGTAGATATTGTCTCCGTGGACTTTAGTAAGGCCTTTGACAAGGTAACACATGTAGACTGATTAGTAAGGTTAGATCATACGGGATCCAGGGAGAGCTTGCCAATTGGATACAAAATTGGTTTGAAGGTAGGAGACAGAGGGTGGTGGCAGACGATTGTTTCCACTGTTGCTTGTCATTTATATAAACGATTTGGATAAGAATTTAGGACGCATGGCTAATAGGTTTGCGGATGACACCAGGATTTGTGATAGAGTTCACATCGGTGAAGGTTATCAAGAATACAAAAGGATCTTGATCAATTGGGACAATAGGTCAAGGAGTAGCAGATGGAGATAAATTTAGACAAATGCAAGATGTTGCATTTAGTACAATGAACAAAGGCAGGACTTAGAAAGTTCATGGTTGGACCCTGGGTAGTGTTGTTGATCAGAGAGACCTAGGGTTTCAGGTCTCTGAAAGTTATTGTCGCAGGTAGGCAGGATGGTTAAGAATGTATTTAGCACATTTGCCTTTGTTGCTCAGAACATTGAGTATATGAGTTGGGGCATCATGTTGTGGCTGTACAGGATGTAGGTGACTTTTGGAGTGTTGTGCACAGTTCTGGTCACCCTGTTATAAGAAGGATATTATTAAATTGGAGAGATTTACAAGGATGTTGCTAGGATTGGAGGGTTTGAGTTGTAAGAAGAGGCTCTGGATGTAGGCTTGCTCGCTGAGGTGGAAGGTTCGTTTTCAGACATTTCGTCACCATACTAGGTAACATCATCAGTGAGCCTCCAGATGAAGCACTGGTGGCATGGCCTGCTTTCTATTTATGTGTTTATGTTTCCTTGGGTTGGTGATGTCATTTCCTGTGGTATGGAGAGGCTGGATAGGATGGGACTTTTCTCACTGAAATGTATGAGATTGAATGTCACCTTATAGAGGTTTATAAAATCATGAGGGGCATAGATAAGGTGAACAGTTCAAAACTAGAGAACTTAGTTTTAAGGTGAGAGCAGAAAGAGTTAAAAAGAACCTAAGGGGCAACTTTTTCACACAGAGGCTGGTTCATATTTAGAATGGACTGCCAGAGGACATGTTAAACGCAGGTACAGTTACAACATGTAAAAGACATTTGGACATATACATAAATAGGAAAGGCTTAAAGGGATATGGGCCATTTCTCCACTTAAGTCTTTCAGCCAAGCATTCAACTCTCAGACAGTAACCCTGAAATTGCCGCCATTGTAGGTCTGCTTGTTCACTTAGCCTCTAGCTGGTCATACTCTCAAAGAAGTATGTGTGTCTTAGTTCCCGTGGTATTGTTGATGTCAAAATGGACCATGACAATTGGGTCCTTCCATGCTATTCTTCAGCACTGAGCCTCAGCATCAGGTAGGCAACACGACCTTTGCGCTCTTAATCTTAGCTGCAAAAGTGTTATCTGTTCAATCCATTCGAGCGACATTCTTTTTAACTCTTTCCAATCGAATGTCCCTGACACCATGCTGCCATGATCAGTTTCCTTCTGAGACTGGTATCCATTTCCAGACATTTAAAAACAAAATTGAATGTAAATACCACCCGTGACAATGATGGGATTTGAATCGGCTCCCCATGACGTCACTGAAGACCAGTCTGGCGTTATTGCCCCAACCACACAGCCCCCTAATGGAGGTTGACTTGATTGACTGGCATAAGTAGGTTGTTTTATCAGGCGGACTGGGATAATTTTCGCTGCCGGTTAGAGGAGTGAAGGTGCCTTCAATTTTCTTCTCATTCATTCATGTGATGAGGGTGTCGCTGACTAGGCCAGGAATTATTGCCCATCCCTCATTTCTCAGGGGGCGTTAAGAGTCAACAATGTGAGTGGGTCTGGAGTCACATAGGGGCCAGACAGGGTAAGGAAGGCAGTTTCCTTCCCTAAGCAGCATTAATGAACCAATGGGTTTTTCTGACAACAGTTTCATGGTCATCATTAGACTCTTAACTCCAGAATTTAAAAAAAAACTTGAATACAATTCCAGCATGGTAGGATTTGAACTCAGGCCTCTCCAGCAATAAAGAACCTTGGTTACTGAATTGTTAATACCAGGAGGCCATCACATCCACATGAGAGCCTGAACAGTCTATTCAAGGTGGATGTTGAAAGAATGTTTCCCATTGTGGGTCAGTCTGGAATGTCAACTCTCCTGCTTGGATGCTGTCTGACCTGCTGTGCTTTTCCAGCACCACACACTTTGACTCTGATCTCCAGCATCTGCAGCCCTCACTTTCTCCCCATAGAATCCCTTTGGTTCCTCCTGGGCCTGGCCATGGAGGGGATCATTATGGCCAACTGCCTTCCCCTGTTCCATAGTTACATTCGGGCCCGGGTGTCCCTGCAGAGGGAGCATGCGGTGTCGACCAATATTCTTGGTCTCTTTAGAGAGAGCTGGGCACTGCGGGGAATGGAGTGCTTTATTTCCCCCTCCAATTCTATTTTGATTTAGTCCCTACCCTCCCCTTCACCATTTTCACGTAAACATTGCTCGCTCTGGGCTTTGCTTGTCTATGGTTCATTGGCCACACAGGTGTCTTTTCAGGTGATGGAATGTTACTAAAGTTATTTTCACTTGGTGTTTTTCACATTATTTTGCACCTACACACACATACAAACATAGATGCTGAGGGATACTGCAGTATGGCAGTAGTGTGGAGGGAAACAAAAGAAAGAATCCCCACAGTATGAATGCAGGCCATTCAGCCCATCCTGACTCACCCTCCTACATAGCCCATGCTTTTTCCATGACTAACCCACCGAGCCTGCACATTTAGCATGGTCAATCCAGCCATCCTGCACATTTTTGGACGTTGGGAAGAAACCAGAGCACCAGGGGGAAAATCCGTTTAGACATGGGAGAATGTGCAAATTCCAGACAGTCAGCTGCCCAATGCTGGAATTGAACCCAGGCACTAGGAGACATGGTGTTAATCACTGTGCCACCCAGAAAAGCAGTCAAGGTCAGATCTATACACAGTCTCTCAGTTAACACTTTCCATATCCAGTCTTATCTTCAAATAAATAAGTGATTTTATTGTTTACCATCCTTTTGGTATGTTTAAAGTGAATAGAATTGTAACTCATCCGGCAATCTCTGCATCGTTACCTCTGTCACAAAGCTAATCCCTCTTTTTTTCTCAAAGCTGTTCCTTGGCTCAAGGTGACTCTGTCCTTGATTTTTTTTCAGAGGGCTAATAAACCAGGCCAGGCTCCGATCAGTCAGGTTTGGTACAGAGATGAAAAGGATCTTGAGAGGCCTTTTGTTTATATGCAAACAGATGAGACTTCAGATCAAAGTGGTCATGTTTTTAGAAGTGACCTGTATAATGAAAGGGGCGTGGTCAGCTCTTTAGCTGAGCTGAGCGGTTTTAGTTCAGTCTTGAACGGGTTGGAAATTCAACAGGGAGCTGTGTGGAAACTCCCTCTCTCTTACTGCCTCTCAACTTCAACCTGTAAATATGTGTTCCATTTATACTCCTTTTTAAAGGGAGTTTGCTCATTGGGACTGTTGTGCGTATTTGTAACCGCATAATTAAGTCTCGTTGGATAAGTTGAGTTCTGTAGGGATTCTTTATTCTGTTCTTTTTGTTTCATGTGCAATTTTGTGAATAAATTTTGTCTGTTTTAAAATCTAGTAGTCAACCTAGCTAACTTAATCCGGGTAATGTTCACGGTACACTTACCAAAACAAATTGCAAAGTTATGGCCTGGGGCTGCCTGCTTAAGAATGTCTGGCCTAGTCTATAACACCTCCTTACCACATCAACTCCAATTGCTTCTCCTGCAATGAGAGGGATTTGGTTTGTATTCAGTGTTGGGCCGGATGTTCCTGGGAGGGACAAACTCATACACGCAGCCCCTGTTCCCGAAAGGAACAGCTGCACCTTTTCCGATATGGCCCTTCTGATGGGGGGGGGTCCCTCAGGAATGTGGAGGCCTGCTTTCATTTTGATGGTTCTTTGGTAGCACAGACCTGTCAGAGGAAAGTAAACCACATCCTGTTCCCTCAGCCCTCGGCTGTTGTTTTCTGGAGTTTAGAGATACAGACAGCCACTTTGACAGCTGGTGTCAGACTGTAAACATGTATAGTGCATGTGAGGCTAGGAATCCAGCTGGGCAGGATGCCAGGTAAAACCTGCCAGACAGGTAGGTTTCTACTTGGAAGGGGGTTAGTGTGCCTAGGGTACAGGATGGGAAGGGAGGACAGGGAAATGATACAGTGCTTAGCTTAAAATCACGCAACATATCAAGTCTTATCTTCAAATAAAGAAGTGATTTTATTGTTTACCAATCCTTTTCACGCTATTGATATATTTAAAGAGATATTGATATATGTAACATGTCTGGCAATCTTGGCATCGTTACCTCCTTACCACATCAACTCCAATTGCCTCTTCTGTAATGAGAGGGATTTGATTCGTATTCAGTGTTGGGCAGATGTTCCTGGGAGGGGCAATTTCATACAGGCAGCTTGTGCTTCCAAATTAACCTGTTGGACTATAACCTGGTATTGTGTGATTTTTAACTTTGTCCATCCCGGTCCAACACCGGGCCCTCCAAATCAGTTTAGACCAAGGTGGGTGGAGTGATGCTAAGGAACTGGAGTATCCCAAGGGTGGGAGATGGAGACAGATCAGGGCGTGAGGAGGGCAAGGGAAGAAGGCAGGAGGATCAGGAATGGTGGAAGTAGGATTTTGGGGGGAACGGGGAAGAGTGTGCACGGTGGCATTGACTCCCAAGGGTTGGCGTGGAGTGTTGGTGCGATGGAAGGTGTCGGGTCTGGAGCAGGGATGGGCATCAGGTGCGGAGCTGGTAAAGTGGGTACCAGTCCCAGGGGCAACAAGCCCAGAGCCAATGAAGGGAAATCAAAAGCAAGGAAGGGGTGTGCCAGACCCCGAGGTTTGAATGGGAGGTTGGGTCTGGATTTGGGGATGCACGGGGTAGTGGCTTATGTCTCGGGTCTGTCAGGTCAGGGTATTGGAGGGATGTAGAAAGTCTCTCAGAGCTCTGATTGGAAGGTGTGATGCAAATGTAGAGTCACTTGAACTGTTACTTCGGAGTTAGACTCTGTATTTAATAGTCTAACTTTTTTCAAGTGACAAGTTACTTAACCTTATTCTAAATTCTCTACTTTAACTGAAGTCTTTTGGGGTTAGAGGTGTGCAGGAATTGATCAATAGAATCTTTATTTTCCTGGGTAATGCTATTAGAGTATGCTGCAGCATCGTAGCTCAGTGGTTAGCACTGCTGCCTCACAGCGCTAGGGATATGGGTTCAATTCCAACCTCGGGCAACTGTCTGTGTGGAGTTTGCATGTTCTCCCCGTGTCTGTGTGGGTTTCTTCCCACAATCCAAAGATGTGCAAGTTAGGCAAATTGGCTATGCTAAATTGTCCATAGTGTTCAGGGATGTGTAGGTCAGGGGTAAATGTAAAGTAAGAGGGTGGGGGAAGGGGTCTGGCTGCATTACACTTCAGAGGGTCAGTGTGGACTTGTTGGGCCAAATGGCCTGTTTCCACACTGTGTGGATTCTATGATTAATTGTATGTAATGGTGATTCCATAGGAACTCATATCTAACCTGGTATAATGGCTGCCTGGTTATCAGAAAAATTGGCAATTATTTCTAGAGTTTAAAATAGTAATGTATGGGATTGGTTAATTTATGAAGTTTATTTTTTTAAAAAACTAGGTTAGACAGTCTTTCCAGCTTTACAAGGATGTTGCCAGGTTGGAGGATTTGAGCTATAGGGAGAGGCTGAACAGGCTGGGGTTGTTTTCCCTGGAGCGTTGGAGGCTGAGGGGGTGACCTTATAGAAGTTTATAAAATCATGAAGGGCGTGGATAGGATAAATAGACAAGGTCTTTTCCTTGGGGTGGGGCAGTCCAGAACTAAAGGGCATAGGCTTAGGGTGAGAGGGGAAAGATATGAAAGAGATCTAAGGGGCAACATTTTCATGCAGAGGGTGGTGTGTGTATGGAATGAGTTGCCAGAGAATGTGGTGGAGGCTAGTACATTGTCAACATTTAAAAGGCATCTGGATGGATATATGAATAGGAAGGGATTGGAGGGATATAGGCCGGGTACTGGCACGTGGGACGAGATTGGTTTGGGATATTTTGTCAGCATGGACGAGTTGGACTGAAGCGTCTGTTTCCCTGCTGGACATCTCTATGACTCTATGTGTTCGAGAGCAAGGACCCCTGTCGTATTAATGGAAGATTGCCTGTAGTGTGCTAGTTTACAAAAAGGGATTGTAAACATTTTGGTTCTAAATAATCAAAAATTGATCTTAGTTTAGAAAAACCAGAGATGGAAAGATTTTGGGCAGTTTGGAGGACACCTCACTGGGGTCAGAAGCAATGCTGTTTTCTCTCCAAATAAAAATATGGAATAAAACACAGTATGGGGAAAACCCAATTACCTCAGTTGAAAAGTTTAGTTTGTGGATCTTCCAGA
This sequence comes from Chiloscyllium plagiosum, assembly GCF_004010195.1. Lineage (NCBI taxonomy): Eukaryota > Metazoa > Chordata > Chondrichthyes > Orectolobiformes > Hemiscylliidae > Chiloscyllium > Chiloscyllium plagiosum. Next base: position 13,539,733 of record NC_057719.1, read on the forward strand.
CCAAGAGTGTCCAGTTAGAAGTCTGCAGGTTATTAGAAGCTGAGAAAGTCCAATTTTGTAAACACATTTGGGGTGGAATGTTGGCTTAGTGGTTAGCACTGCTGCCTCACAGTGCCAGGGACTTGGGCTCAATTCCATCGTTGGGCAACTGGGTGGAGTTGGCACTTTTCCCCTGTGTCTGTGTGGGTTTCCTTTCCTTCTGCAGTCCAAAGATGTACAGGTTAAGTGGATTGGCCATGCTGAATTACCCATTGTGTCCAGGGATATGCATGCTAGATTAGCCGTGGGAAATGCAGGATTACAGGGATACGGTAGGGGGTTTGGTTCTGGGTGGGATGCTCTTCAGGGGGTTAGTGTGGGCCAAACGTCCTGCTTCTCCACTGTAGGGATTCTATGGAAAGTTCACAGGAAAGCACTGGGGAAAATCATCCATGGTGAACTTAAAATTTTACACAGTGGATAATTCTCTGCTGTTAAATGAATATAAAATGATCTTGTTGGGGAATAGATTAAAGCCTTGTTCTGCTGGATATTTTAAGATATTTTGTAGCTGTGTTCTACATCTGTATGTTATTTTTATTTGGTGCAATAAACTGCTTTTACAGAAACACCTCAGCCTTATGCGACGACGTTTCAGTGAATGGCCACCGTGTTGATTAAATGTTTTCGTGATCGAACCAGCCAGATTACATGTCAAGTCTTACCATCAGCAAGAACCTTTACACTTCCACCTGTTCCATTTCTTCTTGAATTTCCTTGTTCTCTATAATCCACACAAAACTCCTACCTGGGATTCTCACTGAGAAATACTTACTACTTTCCCCCTCAGTCCTTAAGGTGATTGTCTCGACACCTTCAGTGACTTCAATCTGCACTTCAGTTCATCACTTCTGTTCTGGTTTCAAACATGGCCAAGCTCCTCCAATGCCTCTCCTCTTTATCCAACCTTACTTGGTTCTGCTGTTATCTAATTTTTAGCCAGCACATCTCCAGCAATCGTGTTTCTTCCAGACACAATTACCTCCTAAATACCTCTCCTTAGCCTTCTCTCCTTCCTTCTCCATAAATAGCCCTTTAATGACATCACCCAAAGAGATGAGGTCCAGTTCCCTATGTAAGGTGGTGTCAGCCAAGTCTCCCTATTCTCTACCCCCTCCCTCGACCTCTCTATGACCTCTGTGTTGCTGAACTGAAATCATGGAAAAGGCCAAAGCCATCACTTCCATTCTGTGGCCCAACATTTCAACTCCCCCTCCCACTCTGCTGAGGACATGGAGGTCCTTGGCCTCCTTCACCGCCGCTCCCTCACCACCAGACGCCTGGAGGAAGAACGCCTCATCTTCCGCCTCGGAACACTTCAACTCCAGGGCATCAATGTGGACTTCAAAAGTTTCCTCATTTCCCCTTCCCCCACCTCACCCCAGTTCCAAACTTCCAGCTCAGAACTGTCCCCATGACTTGTCCTACCTGACTATCTTCTTTCCCACCTATCCACTCCACCCCCCTCCTCCTGACCTATCCCCTTGATCCCCTCCCCCCCCCCCCTA
>NC_057719.1:13544952-13550344 GCF_004010195.1 Chiloscyllium plagiosum
GTCCCCATGACTTGTCCTACCTGCCTATCTTCTTTTCCACCTAACCACTCCACCCTCCTCCCTGACCTATCACTTCCATCCCTACCCCCACTCACCTATTGTACTCTATGCTACTTTCTCACCACCCCCACCCTCCTCTCATTTATCTCTCCACCCTTCAGGCTCTCTGCCTGTATTCCTGATGAAGGGCGTTTTCCCAAAACATTGATTTTCCTGCTCCTTGGATGCTGCCTGAACTGCTGTGCTTTTCCAGCACCACTCTAATCTAGACTCTGGTTTCCAGCATCTGCAGTCATTGTTTTTACCTACTTCCATTCCAGAGCCTCACCGTCAATTTCAAAATGCCTCCCTTGCCACTGTCAAACAGAAATAAACTATTTGTGGCCTGTCAATCCTAAAGGCTTTCCGTCATAAGGTAACATGCTTGAAGCAGGATGCAATTCAATTGCTGGGATCATAGGATCCAATCACTCAGCATTCAGTGCTGGCCAGAGAGGTGAGGGAAGTGGAGGTGTAAAAACTTCTGGAGGATGAAGAGGTTGCAGTTTTGCACAGATGAGAGGGAGCTGTTCTCTGAGTTATTGCTGATCTCAAAGTGAATATTAAGGAAAATATTTCTTCCATGCATTTTGTGCAATGAAATCATAAGCTTTCTCTTATTGAAATAGATTAATGGCTGCCTTAAACACATTATAGCACACAAAGGAAACCTTCCCTTATAAGGCAAGATGAAAGCTTTCAACTTTCAGCACTGACATCATTCACCGCAACTTACCGAAACCTTAGACAAAATTTGCACATTTAGATACAGAATTTCAGAGTTTCAGACCTGTTTTATATGTGGAGTTTGTTCCTGGGTGTCTCCTGTTCCTATCAACGATATGCAAAGGTTATGACTGACATTTCACTAATGTGGTTACGCTGCCATTTTGTCTTCAGTGTTCTTCCACTGTGAACATCTTCCAACATTGTTAATGCAAATGTAGTTTTAATGATTGTCTGCACACTCAAGGTCAAAGCATACTATGTGCAGAATTTCTGCCTTTGAGATTGAAAGGAAATTTTTTTTCATCAGAGAGTGATTGTTAACAGCAATAGACCGTGAGAAGAACAAGTTAATACCACGTCTGTGAACATAGGTAGAGAAGAATTGAATCAATATTAGACGAGAAATGGGTTTGCGGACTACTGTATTCAGGACAAATAGGGATGATTGTCAACTTAATGCAGCATGTTGCTTCAAATACAAATAATATCTGTATTAGATTTTCTAATGCAATAATATACACTGCTGAAGATGCTGGAAATCTGAAATAAAAACAGGAGCACCTGAATCTTACCATATGTTGGCTAAGTGTCATTTTCGTCAGGTTTCATGGAAGATTTCTCTCCACGAGGGCTAGTAGGTTTTCTCAGGCTATTGTTCCCATTCTTGTTGCATTAACCCTATACTTCGCCCCTCCCCGGGGTACCCTATCTTGTTTGCTGCAAGCCCGAATCTACTTATCACCGTTCAGTATCCCAGGATCGACTATCGTCTCTGGCATTGGCGCCATAGCTAAAAGACTGTTGTGTGCTGGGCAAGTGCTGGCAGTATGGAGTTGCCCTTCGCGGTCAACCCCCTGACTGAGGTGAAACATGGATACAACAGAATCCCAGCGGTCCTGGAGTAGGCGATAAGCTCTCCTGACGGTCATGTTCTGATGCTTATACAGGTCCTGGGAAGACCCCAGTGTGTGCCACATTAGCAGCTGCGAAGCCTCACATCCAACAGCACAGCTGTGACATGGCTGGCACTTCCTTGGGCGCGCAACTGCACATGTCACTAATCCAGAGGGCACGCACATAACGGGACTGCAGGCACTTACTCATCTTACAGCCATCCGCAAGTCACTGTACTCACTTGTCCCCAAGCCCACTATAGCCCAGCATCTTACCACTGCTGTATGTGGGACCATCCATAAAGGAAACTTTATGAAAAGCATGCAGTTCTACTTGCAAGCCCTAAAAGCAAGCAGAATTCAGACAAACGACTGCTGCATCTATCCCCAGGAATACAAGCAAATTGCCTGCATGTTAAGCTGTAAGCATTTTAGACAACGAGGAATCACCGCACACAGTCCCGTTAATTCCTGGCTGACTCGCGTTCTGTCATGAACAAGGTGCTTTCATCCCCCTGCACAATGACCTTCTCCTCCACCTCAGAGAATTCCTCCTCTTCCCCCAGTTCCTCAGCATCCATCACATATCTCCGTTGTTGGCTCGAGCTGTGCAGAGCACATCTCAAAGGCTGAGACACACTGGGGCCTTCCCAGGACCTGTCCAAGCATCAGAACATGACCGTCAGGAGGGCCTATCACCTGCCCCAGGGCTGCTAGGATTCTGTTGTAACCACGTTCCACCTCGGTTGGGGGGGGGGGGGCGGGGTTGCATCATAAAGTTGTCAGCCATGGTCGCAGCGGGTAAGCTTTGTTCCCTGGTAACCAGCCTTTGCAAGGCATCTGGACCCTCCATCACAGCAGGGAGATGAGCATTTTCAAAGCTATAGGAGTCATGACATCTCCCAGAAAGTGATAGTGGATTACGGAGGGCAATGCAGATCATGTTGGGCACCTTGTGTACTAGGCTAGGCTGGTCCATAATCTTTTCTACCTCACACTCTCCTGACAGAACTCCAACATGTTCTCATCGAACTCTTTGAACTACAATTTCAACTGTCATCCCTATCTCCCTGCCCTCCATCACGGTGCACTGCCAAGGCCACAGTGAGGGTGACTGCTGTTCATCTACCTCTCCTGCAGAATCCCTTGTCCCACAGTGCAATACTAGCTCACCCCCTCCCATCCCCACTTCCCCTCTTGTTCCCCTCTAAATCCCAGCCTCCTGCCTCCTATCCCCAGCATTGATTCCTTCCACCTCCCTACCACTATATAGCCCCTCAGCAGTGCACATTGGACTGATGGACAGGATTGGTACTGACCCATTCCCTCGGCTGAGTTACCCTTCTTCACTGGCAGAAGTGGATAACTGATTGTGCTGAGTCCCTGAACTAGGAGAAGATGCTGCCCATGGCTGACTGAACCAGGACCCCCAACTGACAACAACTCCATTTGACTAAACTAAGTACCACTTCCCTTTGATTCAGATACATGCCCATTTGGTTGAAGAGAGTCTGAAGAGTTCTGATACATAATTCTTTGAAGTTTGTGCCACATGTAGATACTGTGGTAAAGAAGGCATTTAGCCCGCTTGCCTTCATTGCTCAGACCTTTGAGCAGAGGGGTTGGGATGTCATGTTGAGGTTATTTGGGATGTTGGTGAGGCCTCTTCAGGAGTACTGTGTCCGGTTCTGATCGCCCTGTTATTGGAAGGATATTATCAAGATGGAGAGGGTTCAGGAAAGACTTACCAGGGTGTTGCCGGGAATGGAGAGTTTGACTTATAAGGACAGGTTGGATAGGCTGGGACCTCTTTTACTGGAGCATAGGAGGTTGAGGGGTGACCTCATGGAGGTTTATAAAATAATGAGGGACATAGATAAGGTTAATGGTTGTTGTCTTTTCCCTAGGGTGGGAGATTTCAAAACTAGGGGGCACATTTTGAAGGTGAGAGCAAAGAGATTTTAAAAAGACATGAGAGGCAAATTTTTTACGCGGGAGTGGTTCATGTGTGGAATGAACTTCCTGAGGAAGCGAGTACAGTTACAACGTTTAAAAGAAATTTGGATAAGTACATGAATAAGAAATATTGGAGGGATATGGGTCAATGTGCAAGCAGGTGGGACTAGATTAGTTTGGGATTATGGTCAGCATGGACTGGTGGGACCGAAGGGTCTCTTTCTATGCTGTATGTCTCTCGGTAGGTGTGGAGAGTTTGCCAGGCAGTCATTGAGCACAGGCTGAAGGTGTGAGGCTGCTGTAGCCCATTGCCATAGAGCAGCATGTACAGTGTACAATTGCACAATATTCAGCACCACGTTTAACTCCTCAGCTACTGTACCAGGCCAAGTCCAAGATCCAGACAGTATCCAGGCAAGTGGCAAGCAACTTTTGTGCCATACAAATGTCAGGCAATGACCATCTCCAATTAGAGGCAGTCTAATCATCGCCCCCTTGACATGCAATAGTTTTACCATCACTGAATCTCACGCTAGCGACATCCTTGGAGTTACCATTGACTCACATCAACTGGACTCACTAAATATAGCAGCTACTAGAGCAGGTCAGAGGTTGGTAATCCTGTAATGAATAATTCACTACCTGACTATCCAAACCCTGTCCACCACCTACGTGGCACAAGTCAGGAATGTGATGGAATACTCCCCATTTGGAGAAATTGAGGACTGCAGATGCTGGAGATCAGAGTCGAGAGTGTGTTGCTGGGAAAGCACAGCCGGTCAGGCAGCATCCGAGGAGCAGGAGAGTCGACGTTTTGAGCACCCCACTTGCCTGATTTCAGCTCCAACAACACCCAAGAAGCAGCCCACTTCTTTGGCACCACGTCCACTAACATTTGCTCCCACCTTCAGTGACACTCATTCACAGCAGAGCATACCATTTACAAGATGCACTGCAGAAATTCACCAAGACTTATTACAGAGCACAGTCCAAACCCATGACCACTTCTATCTCGAAGGACAATGGCAGCAGATACATGGGATCTGCGAGTTCCTCTCCAAGCCACCCACCATCATGACCTGGGAGGTATATAATAAATGAATGTCTTGTGTTGGGAATTCATAGAATCCCTACATGTGGAAGCTGGCCATTCAGCCCACACCAATCATCCAACGAGCACCCCACGCAGACCCCCCCACCCCCCCTTACCCAACCCTGCATTTCCCATGGCCAATCCATCTAATCTGCACATGCCTGGACACTACAGGGCAATTTAGCATGGCTAATCCACACATCTCTGTGATGACAGAAGGAAACTAGAGCACCCCCACACAGACAAAGGAAGATTGTGCAAAACCACACGGACAGTCACCCGAGGCTGGAATTGAACCTGGGCCGCTGGCGTTTTGAGGCAGCAGTGCTAACCACTGAGCCACCATGCCTTGGGACATTTGCTTTTCTCTGAAGTTATTGAGGAGAAAGTGAGGTCTGCAGATGCTGGAGATCAGAGCTGAAAATGTGTTGCTGGAAAAGTGCAGCAGGTCAGGCAGCATCCAGGGAACAGGAGAATTGACGTTTCGGGCACAAGCCCTTCTTCAGGAATGAGGAATGTTTGTCCAGCAGGCTAAGATAAAAGGTAGGGAGGAGGGACTTGGGGGAGGGGCGTCGGAAATGTGATAGGTGGAAAGAGGTCAAGGTGAGGGTGATAGGTCAGACGGGGGTGGGGGCGGAGAGGTCGGGAAGAAGATTGCAGGTTAGGAAGGCGGTGCTGAGTT
>NC_057719.1:13550501-13554408 GCF_004010195.1 Chiloscyllium plagiosum
AGGTGTGGGCGCCAGTCTTGCACCTCCTGCGGTTGCAGGGGAGGGTGCCGGGAGTGGAGGTTGGGTTGGTGGGGGGTGTGGATCTGACGAGGGGGTCACGGAGGGAGTGGTCTTTACGGAATGCTGATAGGGGAGGGGAGGGAAATATATCCTTGGTGGTGGGGTCCGTTTGGAGGTGGCGGAAATGACGGCGGATGATGCGCTGTACATGGAAGATGTTTCTCTGAAGTTAGCCAGCCTGCCATCTATTCTGAACTGTGGCCTTTCGTGCTTTGCTGCCACAATTGTTTTTCATGCACACCCATCAAAAAAGAAAGCAGGCAGTCTTTGGCCCTTAGCTGCCATTTGACATTCCTGCCCCTGCCCGAATGCCTTTCTCACTAATTACACCAAAACAGCATGTAATGAGTGTTATGGGGCGAGAGCAGCCGGCTTGTGCAAAGGCACCAGGAGGACCTGAACAGTGCAGTCATTATCAACACCTCATAGCTGGCTGTTTGAAATAGACTCTCCTTTTTCCATAATTGGCTTTGCTTTCTGCCAAGATGTGGCTTGACAGACTTGAAATGTTACAGCTTCAATCACCAGCAGAACAGCTGGATCCAAGCTGCCCCTCCAGTCCAGATAGTGATTTCGCTCAGTGAGTGGCTTTCTTTCATTGGCTGCTGATCTTGGCTCCTGTGGTAGTGCACTTACCTCTGAGGCAGGTGATCATAAGTTTGAATGGTGCTCTGGGGACTCCAGCACTGACATTCCAGTGCTGTACTGAAGGAGTGCTGCGCTGGTTCAAGTGAGGCATTAAATTGACTCTACATCTCGACCTTCAGAAAGAGGTAGAAAATCCCACAATGCCAACTTGAAGAAAAATTATAGCACTTTGCTTCCTCTCCTGGTGACTATTTATCCAAATCGACATCACAATCACAAGATTAACTAATGATTATCTAAATGAATGGGACCTCGCTAAATGCAAATTACAACAATTACTACACTTCTGTGCAGCTTTTTCTGGCATCCTGAGGTTGTGATAGGTGCTATACAAAGGCAAGGCTTTCTTTTCAATTCTACACTATAGATTTATCTATTGTAACAGAGAATTTGATCAAAATGTGATTACAGTTATATCTAACAGAGGGATGCTGAATGTTCTCTCTGAGAGAATGCAATGTAACATTAAAAGTAACAGTAAATCTAAATGAGATATTGGAGAGTTAAAGAATCTTTAACATAAGGGTTAATATTGTGGAGATACGGCAGCAGTATGAGTTACTAGCTCATAGTCATGGATAAATAATGCAGGTATTCAAAAGTGGAGAATCAAATTCTCAAAATACAAGGACTCATACGTCATAAGAAATTAAGATGGATCTCACACCTCATTCCCAATGCAGTGAATTTCTTTGCCTGTGTCACAGTTTAATTTGCACTGTTCAAGATTTGCATAAAACCAATTACACATAAGATGAAGTAGCTGGACAAGTTGCTCTGTTGAACAGTAGGAGCACTGAACTCCGAACCGTGGGTTTAAATTCAAATCCCAGCCCAATTGACATTTTGGGCTCACTGTATATTTTTAGACAAGCCTTGGCAGCTGTAACTTTGCTCCTTCTTGCGATGTTCTGTCGAGTGGGTTGGAAATATTAATAAGGACCAAAGAGTAACTGTAGAATAATCAGTAAGTGGCAGGTGTGAAAATCGTGGGATATAACTAAAAGATGCAAAATATTCCTTTGATAAGAATCTACCCTGAGACAGATGTGCTTCTATCTAGTACAATCTTGCAGGTTCCTCTCCCAATCACCTCCATGTGGCATTATCCATGTATATGTGGTTTTTAGTGAACCTCCCTTCCCACCTTCACTGGGTTTCATGCTGTTTTCTGAGCTGCACTCAAAACGATTATAGTTGGGAACTTCCTCAGAGTTTCTCCTGCTCTGCTGTCATCCGGTCCCTGAGGAAATTCTGTCATTGCATGTAACCAAGATTTCCACTGCTTGAACAAATTTCTAACCTTTATCATTGAAAAGATGGACAATTGACCTAATCCCCAACACATGGACTGTGTTGTTAGAAATATTGAACTGAGTTGAATTAGTTTTAATGATCAACATCAAATGCTGGAGATGACAGCAGGTCAGACAGCATCCATGGAGAGAGAGCAAGCTAATGTTCAAATTAAGAGTCGTTTAAACTCAAAACATTAGTTTGCCCTCTGTCCATGAATGCTGTCTGACCTGCAACAGCCAGGAGTGTTGCCTCCCAGTTGGAGAACACTTCAGCAGTCTAGGACATTTGACCTTGGACCTTTGGGTGACCATCCTCCAAGGAGGACTTCAGGACAGGCAACAACGCAAAGTGGCCGAGCAGAGGCTGATAGCCAAGTTTGGTACCCATGGGGATGGCCTCAACTGGGACCTTGGGTTCATGTCACACTGCACACTGCAGGAGATCCCATTGCACTATATATATACACACACACACTCATGCAGATTCTCTCTTATACGTTCACACATACACTCCAACAATCACACACGGACCCTCTCACAGACTTATATCCCTTTACACTCACACTCACACATATCTCTCTCAAAGACACTCATAACCTCCTCCCCCACTGCCCACTCCCCCCCCACCCCACCCCACACACACACACATGCATACATACACATATAAATTTGTGGGGTAAATTTGTACTTGCAAAATTACATTTTACTTTGCTCAAAAACTGCATAGGTCCATGTAAGATTCTATAAATCTGTTTTTTAGATTAGAATCAGTCTCACCATTGGGGCACAGACAGGGCACCTCACACCTTCAATGCATTATCTGGGCCGACATGACACCAACTGTTAAAGTTCACTTGAGAATGGAACTTTTTAAAAGGTTTAGCGATTTACCTATGAAAGAACTGAAACCAACATGGTCATTCTAAAAGGTGAAGACTTAACAAACAATCAAGATCTTTTTCAATTTATTATTTCAGTTACAGCACACTGTAAACATTTGCTATAAATTCTGTGTCTTATGATCTTATGCTCCACAACCACCTGATGAATGAGTGTCACTCCGAAAGCTAGTGCTTCCAATTAAAGCTTTGGACTATAACCTGGTGTTGTCTGATTTTTAACTTTGTACACCCCAGTCCAAAACCGGCATCTCCAAATCATGACTATTGGACTATAACCTGGAGTTGTGTGATTTTTAACGGTGAAAAGATTAGAAGTCACCACCAACAGCACCATCATAGGTACAAGGTACCTTGACACAGAGGATACAGTACAAGTTCTTAGGGAGAAAATTAGAAACAAAAATAAATAAAAAGTCCCGCATTACAGATTGTGGGAATAAATTAGAAAATAGAGAAATATAAAGTTCAAAATCACAGACCTTCCAACCCAGTCCTACAGAGTGTAGACTCCAGTCCGCACTGGGCCTTGACTCCAGTTTGCACAGGGCCTTGACTCCATTCCGCACTGGGCCTTGACTCCAGCCCGCACTGGGCCTTGACTCCAGCCCGCACTGGGCCTTGATTCCAGTCCGCACTGGGCCTTGACTCCAGTCCGCACTGGGCCTTGACTCCAGTCTACACGGTGCCTTGATTCCAGTCTGCACTGGGCCTTGAATCCAGTCCGCACTGGTCCTTGACTCCAGTCTACATTGGTCCTTGACTCCAGCCCGCACTGGGCCTTGATTCCAGTCCGCACCAAGCCTTGACTCCAGCCCGCACTGGGCCTTGACTCCAGTCCGCACCAAGCCTTGACTCCAGCCCGCACTGGGCCTTGATTCCAGTCCACACTGGGCCTTGACTCCAGCCCGCACTGGGCCTTGACTCCAGCCCGCACTGGGCCTTGACTCCAGCCCGCACTGGGCCTTGACTCCAGCCCGCACTGGGCCTTGATTCCAGTCC
>NC_057719.1:13554456-13557802 GCF_004010195.1 Chiloscyllium plagiosum
CTCCAGTCTGCACTGGGCCTTAATTCCTGCCCGCACCGGACCTTGACTCCAGCCCGCACAGAGCCTTGACTCCAGTCTGAACCAGGCCTTGACTCCAGCCCGCACTGGGCCTTGACTCAAGTTCGCACCGGGCCTTGACTCCAGTCTGAACCAGGCCTTGACTCTAGCCCGCACTGGGCCATGACTCAAGTTCGCACCGGGCCTTGACTCCAGACCACACCGGGCCTTGACTCCAGCCCGCACCGGGCCTTGATTCAAGTTCGCACCGGGTCTTGACTCCAGCCCGCACTGGCCCTTGACTCCAGCCCGCACTGGGCCTTGACTCCAGTCCGCACTGGGCCTTGACTCCAGCCCGCACTGGGCCTTGATTCCAGTCCGCACCAAGCCTTGACTCCAGCCCGCACTGGGCCTTGATTCCAGTCCGCACTGGGCCTTGACTCCAGTTTGCACAGGGCCTGACTCCATTCCGCACTGGGCCTTGACTCCAGCCCGCACTGGGCCTTGACTCCAGCCCGCACCAAGCCTTGACTCCAGCCCGCACAGGGCCTTGATTCCAGTCCGCACTGGGCCTTAACTCCAGTCTGCACTGGCCCTTGACTCCAGCCCGCACTGGGCCTTGACTCAAGCCCGCACTGGGCCTTGACTCCAGTCTGCACTGGGCCTTAATTCCTGCCCGCACCGGGCCTTGACTCCAGCCTGCACAGAGCTTTGACTCCAGCCTGAACCAGGCCTTGACTCCAGCCCGCACCGGGCCTTGACTCCAGTCCGCACCAAGCCTTGACTCCAGCCCGCACCGAGCCTTGATTCCAGTCCGCACTGGGCCTTGACTCCAGTCCGCACTGAGCCTTGACTCCAGCCCGCACTGGGCCTTGATTCCAGTCCACACCGGGCCTTGACTCCAACCTGCACTGGGCCTTGATTCCAGTCCACACCAAGCCTTGACACCAGCCCACACTGGGCCTTGATTCCAGTCCACACTGGGCCTTGACTCCAGTCCGCACTGGGCCTTGACTCCAGCCCGCACTGGGCCTTGATTCCAGTCCGCACTGGGCCTTGACTCCAGCCCGCACTGGGCCTTGACTCCAGCCTGCACTGGGCCTTGATTCCAGTCTGCACTGGGCCTTGACTCCAGCCTGCACCGGGCCTTGACTCCAGCCCGCACCGGGCCTTGACTCCAGTCCGAACCAGGCCTTGACTCCAGCCTGCACCAGGCCTTGACTCCAGTCCGAACCAGGCCTTGACTCCAGCCCGCACAGGGCCTTGACTCCAGTCTGCACTGGGCCTTAATTACTGCCCGCACTGGGCCTTGACTCCAGTCTGCACTGGGCCTTAATTCTTGCCCGCACTGGGCCTTGACACCGGTCTGCACTGGGCCTTAATTCCTGCCCGCACTGGGCCTTAATTCCTGCCCGCACTGGGCGTTGACTCCAGTCTGCACTGGGCCTTAATTCCTGCCCGCACCGGGCCTTGACTCCAGTCTGAACCAGGCCTTGACTCCAGCCCGCACTGGGCCTTGACTCCAGTTCGCACCGGGCCTTGACTCCAGCCCGCACTGGGCCTTGACTCAAGTTCGCACTGGGCCTTGACTCAAGTTCGCACCGGGCCTTGACTCCAGCCCGCACCGGGCCTTGACTCAAGTTCGAACCGGGCCTTGACTCCAGCCCGCACTGGGCCTTGACTCCAGCCCGCACCGGGCCTTGACTCCAGTTCGCACCGGGCCTTGACTCCAGCCCGCACTGGGCCTTGACTCCAGACCACACCGGGCCTTGACTCCAGTTCGCACTGAGCCTTGACTCCAGCCCGCACTGGGCCTTGACTCCAGCCCGCACCGGGCCTTGACTCCAGTCCGCACTGGGCCTTGACTCCAGCCCGCACTGGGCCTTGACTCCAGCCCGCAGTGGGCCTTGATTCCAGTCCACACCAAGCCTTGACTCCAGCCCGCACCAGGCCTTGACTCCAGCCCGCACTGGGCCTTGATTCCAGCCCGCACTGGGCCTTGACTCAAGTTCGCACCGGGCCTTGACTCCAGTCTGCACTGGGCCTTAATTCCTGCCCGCACTGGGCCTTGACTCCAGTCTGCACTGGGCCTTAATTCCTGCCCGCAACAGGCCTTGACTCCAGCCCGCACAGAGCCTTGACTCCAGTCTGAACCAGGCCTTGACTCCAGCCCGCACTGGGCCTTGACTCAAGTTCGCACCGGGCCTTGACTCCAGTCTGAACCAGGCCTTGACTCTAGCCCGCACTGGGCCTTGACTCAAGTTCGCACTGGGCCTTGACTCCAGACCACACCGGGCCTTGACTCCAGCCCGCACCGGGCCTTGATTCAAGTTTGCACCGGGTCTTGACTCCAGCCCGCACTGGGCCTTGACTCCTGCCCGCACCGGGCCTTGACTCCAGTCTGCACAGAGCCTTGACTCCAGTCTGAACCAGGCCTTGACTCCAGCCCGCACTGGGCCTTGACTCAAGTTCGCACCGGGCCTTGACTCAAGTTCGCACCGGGCCTTGACTCCAGCCCGCACCGGGCCTTGACTCAAGTTCGCACCGGGCCTTGACTCCAGCCCGCACTGGGCCTTGACTCCAGCCCGCACCGGGCCTTGACTCCAGTTCGCACCCGGCCTTGACTCCAGCCCGCACTGGGCCTTGGCTCCAGCCCGCACCGGGCCTTGACTCCAGTTCGCACTGGGCCTTGACTCCAGCCCGCACTGGGCCTTGACTCCAGCCCGCACCGGGCCTTGACTCCAGTCCGCACTGGGCCTTGACTCCAGCCCGCACTGGGACTTGACTCCAGCCCGCACTGGGCCTTGATTCCTGTCCACACCAAGCCTTGACTCCAGCCCGCACCAGGCCTTGACTCCAGCCCGCACTGGGCCTTGATTCCAGTCCACACCGGGCCTTGACTCCAGCCCGCACCGGGCCTTGACTCCTGCCCGCACTGGGCCTTGACTCAAGTTCGCACTGGGCCTTGACTCCAGTCTGCACTGGGCCTTAATTCCTGCCCGCACTGGGCCTTAATTCCTGCCCGCACTGGGCCTTAATTCCTGCCTGCACTGGGCCTTGACTCCAGTCTGCACTGGGCCTTAATTCCTGCCCGCACCGGGCCTTGACTTAGCCCGCACAGAGCCTTGACTCCAGTCTGAACCAGGCCTTGATTCTAGCCCGCACTGGGCCTTGACTCAAGTTCGCACCGGGCCTTGACTCCAGACTGCACCGGGCCTTGACTCCAACCCGCACCGGGCCTTGATTCAAGTTCGCACCGGGCCTTGACTCCAGTCTGCACAGAGCCTTGACTCCAGTCTGAACCAGGCCTTGACTCCAGCCCGCACTGGGCCTTGACTCCAGCCCGCAC
>NC_057719.1:13562150-13567006 GCF_004010195.1 Chiloscyllium plagiosum
TCAGTCAAATCCCGCGCACTCAGCACCACCTTCCTAACCTGCAATCTTCTTCCTCACCTCTCCACCCCCAACCAACTCCGGCCTATCACCCTCACCTTGACCTCCTTCCACCTATCGCATTTCCAACGCCCCTCCCCCAAGTCCCTCCTCCCTACCTTTTATCCTAACCTGCTGGACACACTTTCCTCATTCCTGAAGAAGGGCTTATGCCCGAAACATCGATTCTCCTGTTCCTTGGATGCTGCCTGACCTGCTGCGCTTTTCCAGCAACACATTTTCAGCTCCAGTCCGCACTGGTCCTTGACCCCAGTCCCCAATGGGCCTTGATTCCAGTTTGCACTGGGCTTTGATTCCGGTCTGCATGGGACCTTGACTCAAGTCTACACTGGGTCTTGACCCGAGTCCCTAATGGGCCTTGACTCCAATCCCCACTGGGCTTTGATTCCAGTTTGCACTGGGCTTTGACTCCGGTCTGCATGGGACCTTGACTGAAGTCTGCACTGGGCCTTGACCCCAGTGCCCAATGGGCCTTGACTCCAGTCCCCACTGGGCCTTGACTCCATTCCACACTGAGCCTTGACTCCAGTCAGGGTCTTGACTCCAGTCTGCACTGGGCCTTGACTCCAGTCCGCACTGGGCCTTGATTCCAGTCTGCACAGGGTCTTGACTGCAGTCCACACTGGGCATTGACTCCAGTCCACACGGAGCCTTGACTCCAGTCCACACGGGGCCTTGACACGGGGCAGCACGGTGGCACAATGGTTAGCACTGCTACCTCACAGCGCCAGAGACCCGGGTTCAATTTCCGCCTCAGGCGACTCTCTGTGTGGAGTTTGCACATTCTCCCCGTGTCTGCGTGGGTTTCCTCCGGGTGCTCCGGTTTCCTCCCACAGTCCAAAAATGTGCAGGTTAGGTGAATTGGCCATGCTAAATTGCCCGTAGTGTTAGATGAAGGGGTAAATATAGGGGAATGGGTCTGGGTGGGTTACGCTTCGGTCGGTCGGTGTGGACTTGTTGAGCCGAAGGGCCTGTTTCCACGCTGTAAGTAATCTAATCTAGTCCACACTGGGCCTTGACATCAGTCTGCACAGGGCCTTGACTCCAGTCCGGACTGGGCCTTGATTCCAGTCTGCACAGGGCCTTGAATGCAGTCCGCACTGGGCCTTGACTCCAGTCCGCACTGGGCCTTGACTCCAGTCTGCACAGGGCCTTGACTCCAGTCCGCACTGGGCCTTGACTCCAGTCCGCACTGGGCCTGGACACCAGTCCGCACTGGGCCTTGACTCCAGTCCGCACTGGGCCTTGACTCCAGTCTGCACAGGGCCTTGACTCTAGTCCACACTGGGCCTGGATTCCAGTCCACATGGGGCCTTGACTCTAGTCCACAGTCTGTATTGGGCCTTGACTCCAGTCCGCACGGGGCCTGGTCTCCAATCTGCGCGGGGCCTTAACTCCAGTCCACATGGGGCCTTGACTGCAGTCCGCATGGGGCCTTGACTCCAGTCCACACTGGGCCTGGATTCCAGTCCGCATGGGGCCTAGACTCTAGTCCACAGTCTGCATTGGGCCTTGACTCCAGTCCGCACTGGGCCTTGACACCAGTCCGCACTGGGCCTTGACAACAGTCTGCACGGGGCCTTGACTCCAGTCCGCACTGGGCCTTGACTCCAGTCTGCACAGGGCCTTGACTGCAGTCCGCACTTGGCCTTGATTCCAGTCTACACAGGGCCTTGACTCCAGTCCGCACTGGGCCTTGATTCCAGTCTGCACAGGGCCTTGACTCCAGTCCGCACGGGGCCTGGTCTCCAATCTGCGCGGGGCCTTGACTCCAGTCCACATGGGGCCTTGACTGCAGTCCGCATGGGGCCTTGACTCCAGTCCACACTGGGCCTGGATTCCAGTCCGCACTGGGCCTAGACTCTAGTCCACAGTCTGCACTGGGCCTTGACTCCAGTCCGCACTGGGCCTTGACACCAGTCCACACGGGGCCTTGACTCCAGTCCGCACTGGGCCTTGATTCCAGTCTGCACAGGGCCTTGACTCTAGTCCACACTGGGCCTTGATTCCAGTCCGCATGGGGCCTTGACTCTAGTCCACAGTCTGCATTGGGCCTTGACTCCAGTCCACACGTGGCCTTAACTCCGGTCTGCACAGGGCCTTGACTGCAGTCCACACTGGGCCTTGACTCCAGTCCGCACTGGGCCTTGACACCAGTCCACACGGGGCCTTGACTCCAGTCCGCATGGGGCCTTGACTCCAGTCCACACTGGGCCTTGATTCCAGTCCGCATGGGGCCTTGACTCTAGTCCACAGTCTGCATTGGGCCTAGACTCCAGTCCGCAGGGGGCCTGGTCTCCAATCTGCACGGGGCCTTGACTCCAGTCCACACGGGGCCTTGACTGCAGTCCGCATGGGGCCTTGACTCCAGTCCACACTTGGCCTGGATTCCAGTCCGCATGGGGCCTTGACTCTAGTCCACAGTCTGCATTGTGCCTTGACTCCAGTCTGCACAGGGCCTTGACTCCAGTCCACACTGGGCCTTGACATCAGTCTGCACAGGGCCTTGACTCCAGTCCGCACTGGGCCTTGATTTCAATCTGCACAGGGCCTTGACTGCAGTCCGCACTGGGCCTTGACACCAGTCCGCACTGGGCCTTGACTCCAGTCTGCACAGGGCCTTGACTCTAGTCCACACTGGGCCTTGATTCCAGTCCGCATGGGGCCTTGACTCTAGTCCACAGTCTGCATTGGGCCTTGACTCCAGTCCACACGGGGCCTTGACTGCACAGGGCCTTGACTCCAGTCCGCACTGGGCCTTGACTCCAGTCCGCACTGGGCCTTGACTCCAGTCCGCACTGGGCCTTGACTCCAGTCCGCACTGGGCCTTGACATCAGTCTGCACAGGGCCTTGACTCCAGTCCGCACTGGGCCTTGATTCCAGTCTGCACAGGGCCTTGACTGCAGTCCGCACTGGGCCTTCACACCAGTCCGCACGGGGCCTTGACTCCAGTCTGCACAGGGCCTTGACTCTAGTCCACACTGGGCCTTGATTCCAGTCTGCATGGGGCCTTGACTCTAGTCCACAGTCTGCATTGGGCCTTGACTCCAGTCCACACGGGGCCTTGACTCCAGTCGGCACAGAGCCTTGACTGCAGTCCACACTGGGCCTTGACTCCAGTCCGCACTGGGCCTTGACATCAGTCTGCACAGGGCCTTGACTGCAGTCCGCACTGGGCCTTGACTCCAGTCCACAATGGGCATTGATTCCAGTCTGCACTGGGCCTTGACCCCAGTCCGCACTGTGCCTTGATTCCAGTCCGCATGGGGCCTTGACTCCAGTCCACACGGGGCCTTGACTCCAGTCCACACGGAGCCTTGACATTAGTCTGCACAGGGCCTTGATTCCAGTCCACACGGGGCCTTGACTCCGGTCTGCACAGGGCCTTAACTGCAGTCCACACTGGGCCTTGACTCTGGTCTGAACAGGGCGTTGACTCCAGTCTGCACAGGATCTTGACTCCAGTCTGCACTGGACCTTGACTCCAGTCCACACCTGGCCTTGACTCTGGTCTGAACGGGGCGTTGACTCCAGTCTGCACGGGACCTTGACTCCAGTCTGCACTGGGCATTGACTCCAGTCTGCACCTGGCTTTGACTCCACTATGAACTGGGCCTTGACTCCAGTCTGCACCGGGCCCTGACTCCAGTCTGCACTGGGCCTTGACTCCACTATGCACTGGGTCCTGATTCCAATTTGCACTGGGTCTTGACCCAAGTCTGCTCTGGGCCTTGACTCCAGTATGCACTGGTCTTGACTCCAATTTGCAGTGGGCCTTGACTCCAGTCCACACAGGGCCTGGACTCAAATCTGCACTGAGCCTTGACTCCTCCATACACTGGGTCCTGATTCCAGCATGCACTGGGTCTTGACTCCAGTACGCACTGGTCTTGACTCCAGTATACACTGGTCTTGACTCCAGTTTGCAGTGGGCCTTGACTCTGGTCCACACTTGGTCTTGATTCCAATCCGCATCAGACCTTGACTCCAGTCCGCACTGGGCCTTGACTCCAGTCGGCATCAGACCTTGACTCTAGTTTGCATTGGGCCTTGACTCCAGACCACACCAGACTTCACCTCGAGGTTCTCAAGGCCAGGAGGCCACTTTGGAATCACTTCAACACTGGAACTCCAGGGCTGAGGCCATGTTAGGCTGAGAAGCCACCACACTCTGAGCTGGGAGATTGCACTGAATATAAAAGTTGGGAGGTCATGTTGCGACTGTACAGGAAGTTCCTTAGGCCATGTTTGGAATCCTGCATGTAATTCTGGTCTCCTTGCTATAAGAAGGATGTTGTGAAACTTGAAAGGGTTCAGAAAAGATTTACAAAGATCCTCCAGGATTGTAGGATTTGAGTATAGGGAGAGGCTTAATAGGCTGGGGCTGTTTTCCCTGGAGTGTCGGAGGCTGAGGGGTGACCTTATAGAGGTTTATAAAATCATGAGGGGCATGGATAGGGTAAATAGATAAGATCTTTTTCCTCAGAAGGAGAGTCCAAAACTATAGGGCATAGGTTTAGGGTCAAGTGCTAGCAAATGGGGCTAGATTTATTTCAGATATCTGGTTAGCTGCACGAGTTAGATCGAGGGGTCTGTTTCTGTGCTGTATGGCTCTGTGACTCCATGACACTATCCCAGGTTAATGATGCATCAGTGCATTCAGGTGGTGATGAGTATGAATGTACCTCATACAAATTAGAAACAGGAGCAGGTCATTCAGCCCCTTGATCCTGCTCCAGCATGGTGGCCCAGTGGTTAGCACTGCTGCCTCACAGCGCCAGAGACCCGGGTTCAATTC
>NC_057719.1:13567057-13585136 GCF_004010195.1 Chiloscyllium plagiosum
ACTGTTAGGTAAGGGGTAAATGTAGGGGTAGGGGTATGGGTGGGTTGCGCTTCGGCGGGTCGGTGTGGACTTGTTGGGCCGAAGGGCCTGTTTCCACACTGTAATCTAATCTAATCTAAAAAAAATTAGATCATGGCTGATTTGTTTTTGCTTCAAATCCTGTGTCAGAAAACCTCTGATATTCCAGCCCGACAAGATTCCAGTATCCAAGTATTTCAGTTCCCTAGTTCCCACCAACTACGCTGACTCGAGTGAAAAATAACAGCCAAGTGGAAATAAAGCTCCTGAGCCTATCCACGGCGTCCCAAAGGAGGATAATCAGGCATCTGGATTATTCACTCAAGCACTTTAGCATGCCACATTGCAGGTCCAGTACAGAACATCCCAGTGTGGGTCCACTGCAACAGGCCCAGAGTGGGTCCTTTGCATCATTGTTCAGTGTGGGTCTGCTGCAGCATGCCCCAGTGCAGATACACTGCAACACGCCCCAGTGCAGATACACTGAAATACGCCCCAGTGCAGGTACACTGCAACATGCTCCAGTGCAGGCACACTGCAACACGCCCCAGTGCAGAAACACTGCAACATGCTCCAGTGCAGGTACACTGCAACACGCCCCAGTGCAGAAACACTGCAACATGCTCCAGTGCAGGTACACTGCAACACGCCCCAGTGCAGAAACAATGCAACATGCTCCAATGCAGGTACACTGCAACACGCCCCAGGGCAGATACACTGCAACACACCCCATTGCAGATACACTGCAACACGCCCCAGTGCAGAAACACTGCAACATGCTCCAGTGTAGGTACACTGCAACACGCCCCAGGGCAGACACACTGCAACACACCCCAGTGCAGATACACTGCAACACGCCCCAGTGCAGAAACACTGCAACATGCTCCAGTGCAGGTACACTGCAACATGCCCCAGTGCAGAAACACTGCAACATGCTCCAGTGCAGGTACACTGCAACACGCCCCAGGGCAGATACACTGCAACACACCCCAGTGCAGATACACTGCAACACGCCCCAGTGCAGAAACACTGCTACATGCTCTAGTGCAGGTACACTGCAACACGCCCCAGTGCAGATACACTGCAACACGCCCCAGTGCAGGTACACTGCAACACACCCAGTGCAGATACACTGCAACACGCCTCAGTGCAGATACACTGCAACACACCCCAGTGCAGGTACACTGCAACATGCCCCAGTGCAGCTACACTGCAACACGCCCCAGTGCAGGTACACTGCAACATGCCCCAGTACAGATACACTGCAACACACCCCAGTGCAGGTAAACTGCACCACGGCCCAGTGCTGGTACACTGCAACACGCCCCAGTGCAGATACACTGCAACACACTCCAATGCAGATACACTGCAACACGCCCCAGTGCAGGTACACTGCAACATGCCACAGTGCAGATACACTGCAGCACACCTCAGTGCAGATGTACTGCAACACTCCCCAGTGCAGATACACTGCAACACGCCTCAGTGCAGGAACACTGCAGCATAGCCCAGTGCAGATACACTGCAGCACACCCCGGTGCAGGTACACTGCAGTATAGCCCAGTGCAGATACACTGCAGCACACCCCAGTGCAGGTACATTGCAGTATAGCCCAGTACAGATTCACTGCAACACACCCCGGTGCAGGTACACTGCAGCACACCCCAGTGCAGATACACTGTAGCACACTCGGGTGCAGGTACACTGCAGAATAGCCCAGTGCAGGTGCACTGCAGCAAGTCCTTGTGCAGGTACACTGCAGCAAGGTCCAGTGCACATACACTGCAGCATGGCCCAGTGCAGGGACACTGCACCACACCTCAGTGCAGGTACACTGCACCATGTTCCAGAGCAGGTACACTGCATCGTGCTCTAGTGCAGGTGCACTGCAACACGCCCCAGTGCAGGTACACTGCAGCACAGCCCAGTGCAGTACACTACATCACGCCCCAGTGTCGGTACACTGCAGCGTGCTCCAGTGCAGATACACTGCAGCATACCCCAGTGGAGTACACTACAGCAGATACCCCATATTCCAATGCTGGTAGACAGCAGCACACCCCCAGTGCAGTACACTACAGCATGCCCCAGTGCTGGTACACCGCAGCATGCCCCAGTGCAAATACACTGCAGCACACTGCAGAATGGCCCACTGCAGATACACTGCAGCAAGGCCCAAAGCAGGTACACTGCAGGAGGGCCCCATACCAGGTACACTCCAGCATGCCCCAGTACAGATACACTGCAGCATGCCCCAGTGCCGGTACACTGCAGAAAGGCCCCAGTGCAGGTACACTGCAGCACGCCCCAGTGCAGGTACACTGCAGCACACACCAGGCAGGTACACTGCAGCATGCCCCAGTGCAGTACACTGCAGCATACACCAGTGCCGGTACACTGCAGCATGCCCCAGTGCAGTTACATTCCAGCATGTCCCATTGAACGTATACTCGTCACACCACAATGCAGGTGCACTGCAGCACACGCGTGTGCAGGTGCACTGCAGCATGTGCCAGTGCATGTACACTGCAGCACACCCCAGTGCAAGTGCACTGCAGCA
This sequence comes from Chiloscyllium plagiosum, assembly GCF_004010195.1. Taxonomy (NCBI): domain Eukaryota; kingdom Metazoa; phylum Chordata; class Chondrichthyes; order Orectolobiformes; family Hemiscylliidae; genus Chiloscyllium; species Chiloscyllium plagiosum. Next base: position 13,569,636 of record NC_057719.1, read on the forward strand.
TGCACCAATGCAATACTGCAGCACGTCCCAATGCAGGTTCACTGCAGCATAGCCTTGTGCAGATACACTGCAGAATAGAGCAGTGCAGATAATCTGCAGCCTGCCCCAGTGGTGGGACACTGCAGCACACCCCAGTGCAGATATACTGCATCATGCACCAGTGCAGGTACACTGCAGCATTCCCCAGTACAGATACACTGCAGCAAGGCCCAGTGCAAGTACACTGCAACACACCCCAATGCAGGCACACTGCACCATGCCTTGGTGCAGGTACATTACAGCATACTCCAGTGCAAGTACACTGCAGCACACCCCAGTGCAGATACACTACATCATCCACCAGTGCAGGTACACTGCAGCATTCCCCAGTACAGGTACACTGCAGCACACTCCAGTGCAGGTACACTGCAGCACACCCCAGTGAAGGTACACTGCAGCATGCCCCAGTGCAGTTACATTCCAGCATGTCCCATTCCATGTATACTGCAGCACACCCCAATGCAGGTGCACTGCAGCATGTGCCAGTGCATGTACACTGCAGCACACCCCAGTGCAAGTACACTGCAGCATGCACCAGTGCAGTATACTGCAGCACAGCCCAATGCAGATACACTGCAGAATAGACCAGTGCAGATAACCTGCAGCCTGCCCCAGTGGAGGTACACTGTAGCATATCCCTGTGCAGGTACACTGCATCGTGCACCAGTGCAGGTAAACTGCAGCAAGGCCCAGTGCATATACACTGCAGCATGCCCCAGTGCAGGTACACTGCAACACATCCCAGTGCAGGCACACTGCACCATGTCTCAGTGCAGGTACACTGCAGCATGGCCCAGTGCAGGTACATTGCAGCACACCCCAGTGCCGGTATACTGCAGCATACCCTAGTGCAAGTACAGTGCAGCACGGCACAGTGCAGGTACACTGCACCATGTTCCAGAGCAGGTACACTGCATCATGCTCTAGTGGAGGTACACTGCAGCATGCCCCAGTGCCAGTGCACTGCAGCACACCCCAGTGCACATACGCTGCAGCACGCCCCAGTGCAGGTACACTGCAGAACGGCCCAATGCAGGTACACTGTAACACACTCCAGTGCAGTACACTGAAGCAAGGCCCAATGCAGGTACACTGCAGCAAGAACTCAGTGCAGGTACACTGCCTCATGCCCCAGTGCAGATACACTCCAGCACACCCTAGTGCAAGTGCACTGCTGCAAGGCCCATTGCAGGTATGTTGTCTCATACCCCAGTGCAGTACATTACAGTTCACACCAGTGCAGGTAGACTGCAGTATGCCCCATGTAGGTACACTACAGCACACCCCAGTGCAGGGACACTGCAGCATGCCCCAGTGCAAGTATGCTACAGCACACCCCAGTGCAGAGACACTGCAGCACACCTCAGTGCAGGGACAGTGCTACACAGCCCAAGTGCAGGTACAGTGCAGTGTGCCCCAGTGCAGGAACACTGCAACAAGACGAGTGCAGGTACACCACAGCACACCTCAGTGCAGGTACAATGCAGCATGCCCCAGCGCAGGTACACTGCAACACACCCTGTGCTGGTACACAGCAGCAAGTCCCCAGTGCACGTACACTGTAACATGTCCTAGTGCAGGAACACTGCAGCACACCCTAGTGCAGGTACACTACAGCTCACCACAGTGCATGTATACTGCAGCATGCACCAGTGAGGGTACACTACAGCAAAGCCCCAGTGCAGGTACACACTGCAACAAGGTCAAGTACAGGTACACCACAGCACACCTCAGTGCAGGTACAATGCAGCATGCCCCATTGCAGGTACACTGCAACACACCCTGTGAGGTACACTGCAGCATGCCCCAGTGCAGGTACACTGCAGCAGGCCCCAGTGCGGTTGACTATAGTACACCCCAGTGCAGGTACATTGCAGCATGCCCACAGTACTACAATACACCCCAGTGCAGGTACACTGCAGCAGGCCCCAGTGCAGGTACACTGCCGCACACCCCAGTGCGGTCGACTACGGTACACCCCAGTGCAGATACACTGCAGCACACCACCGTGCAGGTACACTACAGCTCACCCCAGTGCAGGTACACTGCAGCACACCCCAGTCCAATCGACTACGGTACACCCCAGTGCAGATACACTGCAGCATGCCCAGTGGACTACAATACACCCCAGTGCAGGCACACTGCAGCATGCCCAGAGTACTACAATACACCCCAGTGAGGGTACACTGCAACAGGCCCCAGTGCAGGTACACTGCAGCTCACCCCAGTGCAGGTACACTGCAGCAGGCCCCAGTGCAGGTACACTGCAGCACATCCCAGTGCAGTCGACTACAGTACACCCCAGTGCAGGTACACTGCAGCATGTCCAGAGTACTACAATACATCCCAGTGCAGGCACACTGCAGCATGCCCAGAGTACTACAGTACACCCCAGTGCAGGTACACTGCAGCATGCCCAGAGTACTACAATACACCACGGGCAACAAACTCCAGTGCAATTTCACTGCAGCAAAGTGCAATGCAATTTTACTCCGCAATGTCCAGTGCAGTTTTACTGCAGCACACTCCAGTGCAATTTTACTGCAGCAAACTCCAGCGCAGTTTTACTGCAGCAAGCTCCAGTGCAATTTTACTGCAGCACACTCCAGTGCAATTTCCCTACAGCAACTCAATGCAGTTTTACTGCAGCAAACTCCAGTGTAATTTCCCTGCAGCAACTCAATGCAGTTTTACTGCAGCACACTCCAGTGCAATTTCCCTGCAGCAATTTGGGCAGCACGGTGGCGCAGTGGTTAGCACTGCTGCCTCACAGGGCCAGAGACCCGGGTTCAATTCCCGACTCAGGTGACTAACTGTGTGGAGTTTGCACGTTCTCCCCGTGTCTGTGTGGGTTTCCTCCGGGTGCTCCGGTTTCCTCCCACAGTCCAAAGATGTGCAGGTCAGGTGAATTGGCCATGCTAAATTTCCCGTAGTGTTAGGTAAAGGGGTAAATGTAGGGGTATGGGTGGGTTACGCTTTGGCGGGTCGGTGTGGACTTGTTGGACCGAAGGGCCTGTTTCCACACTGTAAGTAATCTAATCTAATCAAACCCCAGTGCAATTATACTGCAGCAAACCCCAGTGCTTTTCTTCCAGATCAGGATGATGTGCATGATCCAGAGCTGCAGGGGAGAAAGACCCTGACTAATGAGGGCATGATGGAGCAAGAGGCAGGTCTCTGTAGCTGTGGTTAAGCTGCGTGAGACGGCAGAAAGATCCATCAGTTTTGCCCGTCCAATATCAAACCTGAGAACGTGCTGCTGATAATATTGACCCATTTACACCGGAGAACACAAAACCATTCATTCCTGAGACTGCACATGTGGCTGTATCCCTGTATGTGAGAACTAAATCACATACCCACGTGATATGTGAAAGCTAGGATAGGAGGAACTGCTCCTTCAAGCCTTCTTTGCAGCCTCTTGGCTGTGGCTGATGGAGCAGAATTGTTAACAATTCAAAGAATACATATTCACTTCAGTGAATGGTAATATATTCAATGAATCAAGAAATTCCTCCTTCATTTTGACTGAGTTTTTAAACTTCATTTTAAAATCAAGCCCGTATCCTAATTCCAGATTCATTTCAAAGCATTAATTATCTTCCATTTTGTCTACATAGTACATTATATGACATACTTTAATCAAGTTTACTTTCAAGCTTTTAAATTGAATAATCTTATTTCCTTTAACCAGATTACTTGATTTAAATCTGAGTGTTATCTTTGTTGGTTGCTTTTCCTTTGATGTCTGTTTTAAAGTATGGCCCATAAAGATAGCCTCAGTGCCATCTCATTCATGTCTGAATATTGAGAGTCTGCACATAATTCCTTTTGACTCATCCCCTGGCTTCTCAATGATGCTTCACATTGTGTTTGTCTTATTAATTGCTCTCTCCTGCTGTTAAGACACATTACTGCACCCCCACCCCCCCACACCCCCAGTGCTCCTCTCCTTGCATTTACTTGCAAAACTGACCTGCCAGTTTTGATAAATTATCTTGACCAGCAACAGGCCAGGCTTCAGGAGCAATAGCCAAGGTAACTTATCAAGTGCCAGTGCTTGAGACCTCACATCAAAGAACTGCCTGGGAATATATTATTAAGTCGTTATAATTCTGAGTGTCAGCATGAATGCTTGCGACCTGTAGAGTGACTGTAACTCAGAATACATTTCAAGCAAACACTGCACTCTTAAGTTTCATGGATTTGGAACATTTTTAACTTTTAAACAAATTAACCCAATTATTTTCAACTCAACATTCTGCAGTGGTAGAACATTCAGCCCAGCGAGTCTGCTCTGCTAGTCAATGAGATCACGGCTGATCTGATAATCCTCAATTCCACTTTCCTGCCTTTTCCCCGTAATCCTTGATTCCCTTTTTGATTCAAAGTCTTATGATCTCAGTGTCAGATATACTTAATGGCCCTGCCTCGACAGCTCTTCATGAAATAACTCCGCAGAGGTCAATATCCTGTTTGTGGGCGGCACGGTGGCACAGTGGTTAGCACTGCTGCCTCACAGCGCCAGAGACCCGGGTTCAATTCCCGCCTCAGGCGACTGACTGTGTGGAGTTTGCACATTCTCCCCGTGTCTGCGTGGGTTTCCTCCGGGTGCTCTGGTTTCCTCCCACAGTCCAAAGATGTGCAGGTCAGGTGAATTGGCCATGCTAATTTGCCCGTAGTGTTAGGTAAGGGGTAAATGTAGGGGTATGGGTGGGTTGCGCTTCGCTATCTAGGAGGGATGTCTTTCTTTATTTTCAGATTATGGACTTTATACAGAAAATTACTACATTAATAACGGTTAGTCCCTCTAAGTCGGAAGTGGAGAGGAGAGTACTTCAGTCCACTAGTACTCTCTCAGTTCGCACCCTCTATCATTTATTAGGATACAATCCAACAGGTTTAATTGGAAGCACACTAGCTTTCGGAGCGACGCTCCTTCATCAGGTGATAAAGGAGCGTCGCTCCGAAAGCTAGTGTGCTTCCAATTAAACCTGTTGGACTATAACCTGGTGTTGTGTGATTTTTAACTTTGTACACCCCAGTCCAACACCGGCAGCTCCAAACCATGACCTTTTATTTACACATGGAGAATCTTTGACACTAATCCCATTCCCTCAGAGCAAACAGAACCTCCAATACTCCTGTTTATAGCTGCCAGCCAGGGCTCCCTGATTGAACCAGATTAACAGCCCCAATCAGGGAACTCTTAGTCTGTGAGGTCCACCTGACTGACCTCATTATTATCAGTACATTCTGTGGTAAAGAACTCCACAGATTCACTACCGTCTGAGAGAAGACATTGTTCCTCATTTCTATCTTACAAGTGTGAGCCCTTACCTTAAGATGATGCTGCCTGGTGTTAGGCTCTCCCACAAAGAGAAGCAACCTCTCCATAATCTATCCTGTCAAGTCTAAGAATCTTATCTGTTTCAATAAGACTGCCTCTCATTCTTCCACATTCAGTACAGACCCAACCTATTCAACCTCTCCACATGAGACAGCTTTAGTTTTCAGTACAGAGGGACTAAAAATCCTGGTGTCTGTGGGAGTTTGACCTCACCCGTTCAGGCTGCCTCTCTTGGGCCAATTTAAAAAGAAACCAAGGTCTCATGAGCTGTTTATCGTAGAATCATAGAATCCCTGCAGTGTGAAAACAGGCCCACCATGTCCACACCGACCCTCCGAAGAGTAACCCACCAGATCGCTTCAACTACCCTGTCATCCTATATTTACCGCTGCCTAATGCACCCAACCTACACATCCCTGAATGCTATGGGGCAATCTAGCATGGCCGATTCACCCAACCTACACATCCCTGAATGCTATGGGGCAATCTAGCATGGCCGATTCACCTAACCTGCACATCTTTGGATTTTTACTTTATTAGCTCTGAGTCGATTGCTCGGTGCCTCTCTCTCAACCTTTCTTCATTAAAAAAACAAGACAAATTACTCCTCTGAAAGCTATGGTATTGTTACATACCACCTGGCTCAAAGTTGGCAGTCGCTGTCTGCTCCCAGAGGCTACTGCCTTTGGAAGTTTGCTGACCTTGTGTTATTGGGTGGAGGATGGCGATGCTGGCTATCTGTATATTTGGTGTGTGCAGCTCCCTACAATTATCACGACTCAGTGGGAGTTCTTTTTCAGGCTGCTGCAGACCTGCTGGTTTCTCTGCTGCTCTGATGTAGCTCATAACTGTCTTGCTCACAGCCCAAAGTGTTCAGCTTCCCAACATGTTTTTTGTTTGGCCGAGGATGTTTGTCATTGATAATTGATCCCCCCTCCACAAGCCAGGCGCTTGTACAAACACCCCTCGGCTCCTGTTCATCTGCACATCCCTGGGATTCAAAGCTATACAGAGTGTTCAGAACAGGTATTGGTACCTTACTTTCAAAACACCCTTGTAAATCCTTGGTTTTAAGCAGATTCTCTTTATTTCAAGTAAAAAGACGCATCTTTACACAATGCACAATGCGCTTAGTCCTGGCTCTGCCCCTGTGTGCGGAGTCTTATTTGCAGTATTGGCCATTTCCCAGCAGAGTGACTGTGGGGCTCCCTTCCAAAATCTGTTTATGCAACAGTCACTCCTGCAGCCCACAGCTTTGTGTCATCAGCAAAATGAGACTTGCCACTTTTCGGTGCTGCAAATCTCTGACAATAAACTCAGCAAACAATGCTTTAATGAAGCTTCTGAGTGGGAGGAAGGAGCTCAGTGGGAAAGGGAAAGGTGTTAAGTCTCAGGCTGTGAGTGGAAATGAGAGCAGAGGTGAAGGTTTACTTGTGTGATGGTATTTGGTCTGAGGTGTGCAGGTTGGATCCTTATCCAAACAGAGATTCTTCAATCCCAGAAGCCATTTGCCAAACACAACTGGAATCTCCCTGGAGAAGCATCACAACTGTCCACTGAGATACTCTGAGAACACACAGGAGGATGATTTCCAATCCTCCAAAAATGGGGTTGTCATTTCACTCCTGTGTGCTCACTACTCACCTTCTGGGCAAGGGGGGTCTGAAATGGTGCAGATTCTGAAAAGGAGCAGAATGAAATGAAAAAGAGGAAGGAGAGAGAGAGAGAGAAAGAGCGAGAGAGACCAAGCAAGCGAGAGAGAGAAACAAATAACAAAAATGCAAAGAAAGCAGGATAAAGGGGATGACAGAAAGCACATTGCAGTTTTGATCAAAATGTTTGATGATAGCAGCGACACAGGCATTGTGGGTGTATGTGTGTGGACATTTTGCATGTGTGTGCTTCTGTGTGTATGTGCATGTTCATGTCTGTGTGAATGTGTTTGCAAGCATGTGTGTGTGTATATGTGTGGATGTTCTGTGTGCATCTGTATATGTGTGCGCATGAATATGTGTGTGTGTGTGTGTGTGTCTTTGTGTGTGTGTGTATATGTGTGTGCATGTCTGAGTGTGTGCAGACGTTGTGTATACATCTGTTTGTGTGTGTGCACGCGAGCAGGTGTATATGGTTATGTGTATGTCTGTGTATGCATCTCTGAGTGTGTGTTGTTTGTGGTGTGGATGTGTATGTGTGTCTATGTATGTGTGTGTCTGCGCATATTTTGTGTGTGATCGCATATCTGTGTTTGTGAGCATGAGTGTTTGTATGACTATGTGTGTACGTGTGAGTGTGTGTATCTGTGTGTGTGTGTGTGTGGGCAGATAACAAGGTGAAATGTTTCTTGAGCTGTTTGCGTGGAACATGGCAATTTTAGGACAAGGCTAACTAAGCCTCTTTTACTGGTCAATCTCTGAATCAAATTTGGAAGGAGCTTATCATGGGGATTGGACGCAGTCCTGACTGAGTACAGTCCAAATTGAAGGTGAGCAATTCAGCTGGATGAAGGCTAATTCCAGAAAGCATCACATGACAATGCCAACTAATCACCCCCTTGATATGTCACAGGATTTGCAACAAGTCCCTGGGTGAGGTTTCTCAATTTGTTAAGATTTCCCAAATTGTCAAGCTCCCAGGTGAGGAAAAAAGAACTGGATCCCTTCCTTATGCATCCGTCACCACCAATTGTTCACAACAAGGTTACTTATAAAATGTCCCCTTCCTTATGGAATCTTTCTCCCTGATTAAATGCAATTGTGTCTTTAAAAGGAACCTATTGAATCATGCTTTCTTGAGTCACCAAATATTACTTATTGAACGTGAGAAGAAATCATAACACAATGCTCGTACACACAGAGTGGAAATGAGAAATGAGTCCAAAAAGAAAATGTTAAATGATAAATTGTTCAGTTTCTGTTTATGAAGAGGTGATCTGGAACATTAATAGTTGCGCAATTGATTTTGAGATTCTTGACTTTGTAAATTGATTGATTTAGCTTACAGCAAGGGAATCCTTTTAAACCTGTTTCTGACTGGCATGCAGAGTGGCAGGTGTCTTTGACATGCATCAATGGGGTGACTAGTGAATGACTCAATGACTGTGGCGGTACTCAAACTTAGGCTGGGAGACAGTGAGGACTGCAGATGCTGAAGACGAGAGTTGAGAGTGTGTTGCTGGAAAAGCACAGCAGGTCAGGCAGCATCCAAGGAGCAGGAAAATCGATGTTTCGGGCAAAAGCCCTTCATCAGGAATGACTTTTGCCTGAAACGTTGATTTTCCTGCTCCTCGGATGCTGCCTGACCTGCTGTGCTTTTCCAGCAACACACTGTCAACTCACGCTCAGGCTGGTACACCAAACCATCTCAGGATACTGGCGCAGTCTGGCTCCTCAGATCGCTAGCAACCACAGATCAGGGTTGAAACTTGTTTTCAGTCTCTGTCCCTGTGTCTCCTTGTCTCTCACTCCAACTGTTGTCTTTACTTGCATCGTATTCACAGTCTGAGATGACTCCCGAGAGATTACAGCTCCGTTTATAGTGCAATTTTCCCTTTGAAGCTTCCTTGACACTTTTGTGTGATATTCTAGAGTTCCTGTCCACACAGCCACTGAATTTATATTTACAGTCATTGTTTAGCTGTATATCCTCTTTGTACAGAATATAAATTGCAAATGAATGTTCATTACATCTATAGGTGACCTAACGTTACCAACATGGTCATGACATAGATAGTGTATCTACTACTGCCTGCTCCAGTGGTTACAATGGACATTGTTAACAAAGGTTACTCAATACCAGTTACAAATTACCTTCGACTCCCACTGTCTGCGCACAATGCAGAAACAATGCCCTCCATATCTTCCTTGGCTTTTACCACTTTGGCTCAGTCATTAGCACTATTGCCTCACAGCACCAGGGACCTGGGTTCGATTGGAGAGTCGGGTGACTGTCTGTGTGGAGTTTGCATGTTCTCCCTGTGTCTGTGTGGGTTTGCTCCAGGTGCTCCGGTTTCCTCCCATAGTCCAAAGCTGTGCAGGTTGGGTAGATTGGCCATGGGAAGTGGAGGATGATGGGGATAGGTCTGGGTGGGATGCTCTTCATAGGGTCAGTATGGACTAAATGGGCCGAATGGCCTGCTTCCACACTGTAGGATTATATGATTCTATTGCAAAGTCTCTGTCAGCCTGTGTTTCTCTTTTCACTCATTTCTTGCCAAAACCTTACTCGGCTGAGAATCATTCTGATCCAATAAGGTTTTCTCATTCCTCTTGGGTTTGAATTCCTGTAAATGTACTCGGTTAGCGTACCAGAACACACAGTTAGCTGCTGGCCCCAGCCTAGAGACTTACCCTGAAACAAAGACAGAAATTGCTGGAAAAGCTCAGCAGATCTGGCAGCATCTGTGGAGAGAAATCAGAAGTTAACGTTTCGGGTCCAGTGACCCTTCCTCAGATGAGTCCTTGGGTTCGTTTGTAAAGGTTGAACCGTTCATAGCTAGGCTGTTCGGGTGTATTGCTGAAATGTCAGCCCAGTGTGTTGAAAGGGCATGTGCCCGAAACGTCGAATCTTCTGTTCCCTAGATGCTGCCTGACCTGCTGTGCTGTTCCAGCAATAAAGTTTCAGCTGTTCGGGTGTATTGCTGAAATGTCAGCCCAGTGTGTTGAATAATCATTACACAATGTTACAGTGAAAATGAAGCCTGGAGGGGGCCCAGAGAAAATCCTGTCCTTTGCACCTTCTGCTTCTAATGGGAAAAAAACAAAACTATTGAGGAAGGCACCATCCAGATGAAATCAATACAGGTATCCCCCACTTTTCGAAAGTTCGTTTTACGCCAATTCGTCTTTACGAAAGACCTACTGAAAGAAGTCCGAAGAGGACTTTTGCTTTTATAAGGAAATGCAAAATTTTTCCGGTATAAATTAATGCTTCTTCACTTTATTCCATTTTGGCTTATAAAAGGTTTCAAAGGAACGCTGTACTTTTGGATAGCGAGGGATACCTGGAGGTCTATTATCACTTGGCGTCACTTGATGCCATATTCCTTGTCCCTTCTCCATCTGCTCAACCGGCTTTAGAATATTTCTGCAAAACACAAAATAATGTTTTAGGGTAAAGGTTCTTGGTTATAATTCCCCTACATTTATTTCCTTTTCTGTAGTCTATACTCGAAGTACCTTGGTTGGTCAATCAGTTGGACAGGTAGTTGGATTGTGAGGCAAATAGCACAGGTTCAATTACTGACTGGGATTACTGCAAAAATCCTGCTTTGTCAAACTTTCCTGAGGCACAGGGACCCTCAGGTTAAACTCACCATCGGTTTGCTCTCTCTGTCTTGAATAGAAGAGCATCTCTCATGATTATAATTACTTGAGGAGAAAACCAATTTGGTTCTCTTTGTCTTGCCTCATCTTTTCCTAACTTTAAACAATTCCAACATTATGCTCAAATTACACTGAGGCCTGTGGATGCCAAAAAAAAAAGTTGAATTCTCAGGATAGGCCAAGAACTACAGATGATTCACCTCTGTCCTCTTTTCCATGAGACAGGCAGAGCAATGAGTTACAGGCCTTATGTAACTGGATTCTGCCATAGATTCCTGTCTCCGCTGATGGAAAAGGGGGTCTCTGTTGTTGCAGGAATCCTTTTCCCTTTTTGTCCCTTCCCTTTTTTTGTATCGACTGCCTTTCATCTTCCTGCTTTTTTCTACTCGTGTCCACATTTCCATTTAGAGTCAAAGAGATGTACAGCACGGAAACAGACCCTTCGGTCCAACCCGTCCATGCTGACCAGATATCCCAACCCGACCTAGTCCCACTTGCCAGCATTTGGCCCATATCCCTCTAAGGTTAGAGTGTTGCTGAAAAAGCACAGCAGTTCAGGTAGCATCTGAGGAGCAGGAAAATCGACGTTTCGGGCAAAAGCCCTTCATCTATTCGTATACCCATCTAGATGCCTTTTAAATGTTGCAATTGTACCAGCCTCCATTACTTCCACTGGCAGCCCATTTCATCCACTCACCACTCTCTGTGTGAAAAGGTTGCCCCTTTGTCCCTTTTAAATCTTTCCCCTCTCACCTTAACACTATGCCATCTAGTTCTGCACTCCCCCACCCTGGGGCACAGACCTTGGCTATTTACCCTATCCAAGCTCTTCATGATTTTATAAACCTCTATAAGGTCACCCCTCAGCCTCTGACACTCCAGGGAAAACAGCTCTAGCCTTTTCAGCCTCTCCCTATAGCTCAAATCCTCCAGCCCTGGCAACATCCTTATAAATCTTTTTTGAACCCTTTCAAGTCTCACAACAACTTTTCTGTAGCAGGAAGAGCAGAATTGACATTGTACCTCCTTGTCATCTCTCTTCCTTTCCTAACTTACTCATCATTACCTTTTTAAACAGCTCTCATGTCATCCAATTTACAACTTTGTGGGACTGTTGCTACATCCCATACCAAAACTCCAGGGTCTCTCCTGAATATGTAAATGACTGTATCACACCCAGTGTGCATGGCTGGATTCATGTTTTTACATTTGTACATTTGATATGGGCATCGCTGGCTCAGCCAGCATTTATTTCCCATCCCCAGTTGCCCTGAGAGTCAAACATAGGGTCTGGAGTCAGGTTCGGACCTGACCAGGTAAGGACAACAGATTCCTTCCTTAATGGACATTAGTGACCCAGAAATTTGTCAACGGCTTCATGGCCATCATTAAACTCTAAACCGCAACTATTTTTTATTCAATTCAAACTCCACCATCTGCCATAGTCAGGATTTGATCCAAGTTGTCCAGAACATTGCTTGGCTCTCCTAGATGATTAGTTCAGTGATAAAACACCACTGGGCCATTCCTTATGACAGCCTGATTATGGTATGTAATGTCAGTCACTTTCTCTTTAAATAGTGGAAGGATTGAAACGCCCCAGAGGGACTAACAGAACTCTACAAGGCTTTACTTTGGCGGTGTCAGGAAGAGGTCATAGTGATGGGGCGTAGAGTTCTGTAATTGGGCAGATTGATATTCACAACATAAGGAAAGAAGAAGAAATATCAAGTCTTCCTTTGTTTTGATAGGCAAACTCTCTGGAGACGATGCTTGTTTTCCTAATTGGAACCAATACCGAGGCCACAGAGAATATGTGCAGAATCCTCTGCCTCTGCTCCTTCCCTGTGTTGTAAATCTTTGTTTTATTTTGCCACTAGTTCGGTGAGCCTGCTTACAGTTCATACACAATTGGAAACCTGTTTGTAGATGATGCTGTGAAGCCATCAATTTCACCTCCCTGCTCCCAGCCTGTACTTGCCTAGTCTCTCTGTAAGTGCCATCTTTGTCAGAACGGCTGAGTTTGCCTCAGTTAGTGCATGAGGAATCACGGGCACAAAACCAAATCCACATGCAATTGCGGGCGTGATATTGTACCATATTATTGTAGCTCGATTCTTTCAAAGAACTGAGCTCCAATAAGACTGGAGTGAGTAAATATGAACTGAGTCATATTCATTCTTAATCAGACAGCTATTTATCAATGAACTAACAGCAAAATGCCGTGGATGCTGGAGATCTGAAACAAACATAGAGAAGGCTGGAGAAACTCAACAGGTCTGGCAGCATTTGTGTGGCGGAAAACAGAGTCAATGTTTCAGGGTCAATATAACTTTTCAAACTTTTATATCTTCTGCCTGATGGGAGAGAGTGGAAGAGATTATAACTGGGGTGGGAAGGGTCTTTGTTGGTTGCTTTCCCAAAGTGGCAGTAAGTGAAGATGGATGGAAGGCTGGTTTGCGTGAGGGACTGAGCTGTGTTCACAACTGTCTGTAGTTCCTTGCAGCCTTGGGCAGAGCAGTTGCTATAACAAGACATGACACCTCTAGATAAGATGCTTTCTATGATGCATCTATAAACATTGGTAAGATTTAATGGTAAGGTCCTAAGGAGTGTTGCTGAACAAAGAGACCTCAGGGTACAGGTTCATAGCTCCTTGAAAGTGGAGTCACAGGTAAATAGGATAGTGAAGTCGGCGTTTGGCATGCTTTCCTTTATTGGTCAGAGTATTGATTACAGGAGTCAGGAGGTCATGTTGCAGCTGTACAGGACATTGGTTAGGCCACTGTTGGAATATTGCATGCAATTCTGGTCTCCTTCCTATCGGAAAGATGTTGTGAAACTTGAAAGGGTTCAGAAAAGATTTACAAGGATGTTGCCAGGGTTGGAGGATCTGAGCTACAGGGAGAGGCTGAACAGGCTGGGGCTATTTTCCCTGGAACGTCGGAGGCTGAGGGGTGACTTATAAAGGTTTATAAAATGATGAGGAGCCTGGATAGGGTAAATAGGCAAAGTCTATTCCCTGGGGTCGGGGAGTCCAGAACCAGAGGGCATAGGTTTAGGGTGAGAGGGGAAAGATATAAAAGAGACCTACGGGGCAATTTTTTCACACAGAGGGTGGTACGTGTATGGATGAGCTGCCAGAGGATGTGGTGCAGGCTGGTACAATTGCAGCATTTAAGAGGCATATGGATGGGTATATGAATAGGAAGGGTTTGGAGGGATATGGGCCGGGTGCTCGCAGGTGGGACTAGATTGGGTTGGGATAACTGGTCAGCATATGGTTTGGACGGAAGGGTCTGTTTCCGTGCTGTATATCTCTATGACTTCATGACTCTTTGCAGACATGCCGAATTTCCTTAGCCTCCTGAGGAATTTGCGACATGGTTGTGCTTTCTTGACCATCATGTTGATGTGGGTGGAGCAGGACAGATTCTTGGCGATCATCGCTCCCAGGAATGTGACGCAGTTGACCATCTCCACCTGAGCACCATTGATGCAGCCAGGGACGTGCCCCCAACTCCGCTTCCCGAAGTCAATGACCAGCTCCTTAGTTTTGCTGATGTTGAGAGAGAGATTGCTGTCTCTATGGGGAGATGAGGAGAGTTTGTTATCTTTGAGGAGGGTGCTGTGATGTGGCATGAAAACATGGCAGAAGCAGCTTTCAAAAGGGAACTGGATAGACACTTGAAAAGCAAACATTTGTGAAAATATGTGGGAAGAGAGGCAGTATGAGGAGAATGGGTCGAAGTACGTAGAGTTGGATAGCTTTCCTGTGTACTGTGACACACATTGTGATCAAACTTTCTGGTTGTCTGTTCTGAGTAAACTCTTCATGTTGCCTTAAGGGAAGCCTCAGGAGTCCGCAGGAGAGAATTCAATTTCACACATCGCAACGTACAGAGAAACTAGGAGCAAGAGTAGGTTACTTGGGTCTGCTCTGTCATTCAATTTGATCCTGGCTGAGGAGAAAGTGAGGCCTGCAGATGCTGGAGATCAGAGCTGAAACATGTGTTGCTGGAAAAGCGCAGCAGGTCAGGCAGCATCCAAGGAGCAGGAGAATCGACGTTTCGGGCATGAGCCCTTCTTCAGGAATGAGGAGGGTGTGCCAAGCGGGCTAAAATAAAAGGTAGGGAGGAGGGACTTGGGGGAGGGGCATTGGGAATACAATAGGTGGAAGGAGATTAAGGTGAGGGTGATAGGCCGGAGAGGGGGTGGGGACTGTATTGGCGCTGCCTTGTGCTCCCACGAGGAGGTTGAACAGTTCATCCACTTTACCAACACCTTCCACCCCGACCTCAAATTTATCTGGATCGTCTCAGACTCTTCCCTCCCCTTCCTAGACCTTTCCATTTCTATCTCGGGTGACCGAATCAACATGGACATTTACTATAAACCGACCAACTCACACATCTACCTGGACTACACCTCCTCCCACCCTGCCCCCTGTAAAAATGCCATCCCATATTCCCAATTCCTTCGCCTCCGTCGCATCTGCTCCCAGGAGGATCAGTTCCAATAACGAACAACCCAGATGGCCTCCTTCTGTAAAGACAGCAATTTCCCCCCAGACGTGATCTACGATGCTCTCCACCGCATCTTCTCCACTTCCCACTCCTCCGCCCTTGAGCCCCGCCCCTCCAATGGCCACCAGGACAGAAACCCATCTACCACCCTACCAACCTCTATATACATCATATCATCCGTCGTCATTTCTGCCACCTCCAAACGGACCGCACCACCAGGGATATATTTCCCTCCCCTCCCCTATCAGCGTTCCGAAAAGACCAT
>NC_057719.1:13585474-13600803 GCF_004010195.1 Chiloscyllium plagiosum
GACCTCTCCGCCCCACCCCACTCCGGCCTATCACCCTCAGCTTAACCTCCTTCCACCTATCACATTTCCAACGCCCCTCCCCCATGTCCCTCCTCCCTACCTTTTATCTTAGCCTGCTTGACACACTCTCCTCATTCCTGAAGAAGGGCTCATGCCCGAAACGCCGATTCTCCTGCTCCTTGGATGCTGCCTGACCTGCTGTGCATTTCCAGCAACACATTTTCAGCTCTGATCTCCAGCATCTGCAGTCCTCACTTTCTCCAATGGTGAGCTTTTCCCAAGGTTGTCCTGTTGCTATGCATTTAGTTGCTATAGTGATGGTTTGAAAATGGCAATTCCCTCTCTCGGTTCACTTGGAGAATGATGTGGAGTGCCCGGTGTTGGACTGGGATGGACAGAGTTAAAAATCACACAGCACCAGGTTATAGTCCAACAGGTTTATTTGGAAGTGCAAGCTTGTAAAAGGTGGGAAAGGTATTTCCAGGAATTCCAATTCACAGAATTCCAGATCCATAGCGTTGTTATCTGCCTGAGGGAGAGAAGGTCTCGCAGCATGTTGGCTCCATACCACGTTGGATAATAAGTGATTGCCCCAGAACACACCCTCACCCATACGCACCTCCCTGCAGACAGCAGCACGCCAAATCTGAGATCTCGAAGGGATATGTCTTCGCTGACTGCGTTCCAGAAAGCAGGCGGTTGTCAGGATTATGCTATTAACTGGAAAATGACTTCTGGCTAAGTTCAAGCACTGCATGTGACTGTGAAGGTTATCATCCCCCTGACTTTTTTATTCACCTGGCTTCTTTCAAAGTATCACATGAGCCATACACATCAAGCCGATGATCGAAGCTCTGCATAATGGTCATTGGAGGAAAGGCTAAAGTGATTTATGATGCTTGATGCCAGTTATTAGAGATAAAGCCATTGTGGCTTAGGAAACCTAGTCCCAGCCTCTCTCAATTTGAGGAAGTGATTGGAAGGGTAAAGGAAAATAGTCCATTTGATGTTGCATTTCTTGACAGCTATTACTGATGACACCGGGCAGAAATAGTTTTATAAATAATTACAGGCCAGGACCATTTCCAAGTGCAGCCTCATCACTTACTGTGTAATTTCCTCATTGTCAACTCTGGTCCCAATCATAGATTCATTTACTGTGTGGAATCAGGCCATTCAGCCCATACCGACCCTCCGAACACCATCCCACCCGGACTCACACCCGTATCCTATACCCGTAACCCTACGTTTCCCATGGCTAGCTCACCTGGCCTGAGGGTCCCTGGACACTATGGGGCAATTTCCCATGGCCAGTCCACCCTAACATGTGCATCTTTGGACTGTGGGAGGAAACTGGAGCACCTGCAGAAATCCACATAGACACAGGGAGAATGTGCAAACTCCACACAGACAGTAGCTTGAGGCTGGGGTCCCTGGCACTGTGAGACAGCAGTGCTAACCACTGAGCTACCCCAAGTCCCATTGAAGACTGCAGCATGTCTTTGAGGTCTGAGTAGGCAGCCTTGCAGTCTCGCAAGGACAGCAGCCTTTCAGACAGGTGTGTGTTGAATGACCACAGGAGGGTGAGAGGGACGTAAGTGCGATTTGAAAATGCCTCCATTCTTTTAACATGAGCAGTGCCCACTGCTGCTGGCCGAGGGAAGGCCTTGCCAGGAGGGGATGCCTCCGCTCTGACCCAGTCATTCCTGAGGCTCCAGTGGAGTGTTAAGTGGTGGAGGCCTTGTGAGTCCCTCGCCCCCATGCCATCTGGTCTGAGGCCGCAGTGGGGGATGTAGGGGGCATCTACCCATGAGAAGACCCCAGTGCACTGAAGTGGGCACTACTTTCTGCCTCAATGCCTCTTGTCACTTCAATCACATTTCCAGCTGCGTTTGCTTGTACTGACCTGCCTTCCTCCTAGCCCTGCTGCCAAGCCTGTTTACCATGGACCAGGAGGATTCTGCCTAGATGGGATTCTAACATCTTCACATACAATGAGAGGATTTACATAGAGGCCTCCCACGACCACCAAAACAAGATCTCTTCATGAACACCCTCCTGATTGTTACTTAAAAATGCATCATATCTAACATTTTTACAGCAGGTGGAGAGTACATTCCCACCCAGCTATGTCTAACCTAACTTTCCAATTACAAAGTCTCATGGAGAAACACCAATGGAAGATACAAAAGCTTAGAAACTCTAGCTCTGCTCCTTGGTAGGCTGCCATTTGTACTTTGGAATGTACGTGTCCCCTATTCGGTATTGATTGAAACCAATATAAACTCAGGTTTCCATAATTGTAACTCAAGTGCCACATTCCGTGAGATTTCTGTCTGTCCCTTATAGCCAGACCATGGCCACGTCATTTACCAAAGGCAGAGATTTGTTCACATTCCGATTTTTAAAAAAATCATCCAACAACAAGGAAAAGCTGCACTCAGCAGGAATCCTCCATACATACACATTTCATTCACTCCCAATATGGTCAGCCATAACCTCAGCATGAATGCAGCACCATTTCTCTGCAGAAAGAGCTGTCATCCCAACAATGTAACTAACCTGTGACCCTCAGAAACAGAGCTAGACAGATGAAAGTGCATTTACATGGCAGCTGCCACATAAATTTATCCTGAAGCAGTCAGTCCAGTGGAACCTTAGATTTGAAGGGCCAGAAATAGACTTATAGACTCTCCAAGGAGAAGAGTTAGACTCTTATAGATGTACAGCACGGAAACAGATTATTGCTCCAACATGTCTATGCTGACAAGATATGCTAAATTAATCTAGTCCCATTTGCCAGCAAACCCTTCCTATTCATATACCCATCCAGATGCCTTTTAAATGTTGTAATTGTATCAGTCTCCACCACCTCTTCTGGCAGCTCAATCCATACATGTACCACCGTCTGTGTGAAAACGTTGCCCCTTAGGTCCCTTTTATATCTTTCCCCGCTCACCCTAAACCTATGCCCTCTAGTTTTGGCCTCCCCTACCCTGGGAAAAAGGCATTGTCTATAAGGTCATCCCTCAGCCTCCGACGTTCCAGGAAAAGCAGCCCCAGCTTGTTCAGCCTCTCCCTATAGCTCAAAACCTCAACCCTGGCAACATCCTTGTAAATTTTTTCTGAACCCTTTCAAGTTTCACAACATCTTTCCTAAAGCAGGATAGATGCTATATTCCAAAAATGGCCTAACTGATGTCTTGCAACATGACCTTCCAACTCCTATGCTCAATGCACTGACTAATAAAGACAAGCGTATTAAATGCCTTCCTCACTATCCTATCTATCTGCAACTCCACTTTCAGGGAACTATGAACCTGCACTCCAAGGTCTCTTTGTTCAGCAACACTCTGCAACTTTGGCTCATGACATCCAGGCAGCATTAAAAGGACAGGACATTGCGATATTTGCATTGTGGGCATTTCCATCTCCACAGTGGAGTGGCAAATGAATGGAAGAAGCAGGAATTCAGTGCCCAATGTGTGTTGGTGCTGATAGAGGCGAAAGTGAGGACTGCAGATGCTGGAGATCAGAGCTGAAAATGTGTTGCTGGAAAAGCGCAGCAGGTCAGGCAGCATCCAAGGAGCAGGAGAATCGACGTTTCGGGCATGAGCCCTTCTTCAGAAGAGCCCTTTCCAGCAACACATTTTCAGCGCTGGTGCTGATAGAGGGCAACACTGAGCTTGATTAGATCTGTGGGGCAAGTCTTTCTCACCATCAAGTCAATAATAGCTCTGATGGATGGACGCTGCCACCGGAGGAATAAAAGTAAACGTTCCTTGAGGTAGGGAGAAGATTGGTGAGGAAAGAGGGGAATAGATGATCTAAAGGAGAAGAATGCAAAAGGAAATCTTGACCCTTTCTCTTAAATGCTCAGCTCTACCTCCTCATCACAGTATTCCTGCCCCTATTGGTTATGTTTCTCACAGCAGTGGTGAAGCAGAAATACATCTTCCCTCTATGTGTTAATCGATTGAAATGCTAACCTCGGTGCTGGACCAAAAATTGAATTTGTCTTTAGTCAACCACCCGCTACCAGAAATGTATTTTAAAAATAAAAAATTCGGCTCAAAAAGACTTTGGAATAGCCCTTTGATATGAAGGAGTGAGAATTAAGATTGAAGTGTTCCTTTTCTTTTGTCTTTGTTCTGAACTTCTCAATGGGATTTGTACAACATAGAGATGGAATCAAGGCATCATTAATCCATTTTAGATATGAAACTGTGGAAACGAAATGCTGGAAGTTGTCATGGAGTTGTAATATATGGGCTAGTAATCCAGAAATCCATTGATTGATGTATTACCTGGTTCTTTTATTTGAAAGAGCACATCTTTAAATGAGCAAGGACACTATTTTAAAATGACTGCAACCCCTCCCTACAAGAGTGGTCAAGTTTTTTAAAAATCTCAGGAGTGGCAGGGCTCCCAGCGGAGCTCATCTGCTCCATTCATTTTATTTCCTTTTTTTACGTTTGATATGTATTTTTTTCTTCAATCTATTCAGTGATGTCCTGAACTCCCAGCCTCAGCATGGACTCAAATTCACGGCCTCAGCATGGACTCGGCGTGGCAGTCTCTAACCTGGTCTGGTGATCTCTCTGACTGGTGTGGTGATATCTTAGCTTGATATGGTGACCTCTCGACTCGGCCTGGTGACCTCTCAGCCTGGTGTGGTGATATTTTGGCCCAGCGTGGTGATCTCTTGGCCTGGTCTGGTGATCTCTCTGTCTGGTGTGGTGATCTCACGGCCTGACATGGTGAACTCTCGGCCCAGTATGGTGATCTCTCAGCCCGACATGGTGACCTCTCAACTCGGCCTGGTGACCTCTCAGCTGGTGTGGTGATCCCTCATTCTGGTGTGGTGATTGCTTGGCCTGGTATGGTGATCTCTCAGCCTGACTCAGTGAACTCTTGGCCTGGCGTGGTGTTCTCTCAGCCCGGCATGGTGATCTCTCTGTCTGATGTGGTGATCTTTCAGCCTGACTCAGTGAACTCTTGGCCTGATGTGGTGATCTTTTGGCCTGGCATGGTGATCTCTCGGCCTGATGTGGTGAACTCTCGGCCTGGCGTGGCGGTATCTCAGTGACCTGGCGTAATTGTTTCTTGGCGTGGCCTCAGCATGGGCTTCCGGCCTTGAGATGATTCTAGATTGGTCTCCCAGTCTTGGGAGCTTCGCGGTGTAGCCCAGCTCAGCCTGGAGTCAAGGTCTGGTGTGGACTAATGGCACAGACTGGGTTGGGATGTCTCTCATTCTAAACCTTTTATTTCTTTATTCTTCTAACGAATGATAGTGCTGGCCTTTTAATTTCTTCACTTTTTAAAATGTTTTTCCCCAAGAATCTGTTCTGAAGATTCTATACCTCGTTACCTTTGTACCTAAGATGGCATGGTAAGTGGCACCTCCCAGATGCCAGGGTCCGGGATGTCTCTGAACGAGTTTACAGGATTCTGAAGGGGGAGGATGAGCAACCAGAAGTCATGGTGCACATTGGTACCAATGACATAACCAGGAAAAGGGGTGAAGATCTAAAAAGTGATTTCAGGGAGTTAGGTTGGAAGGTAAAAGGCAGGACGAGCAGTGCAGTAATCTCATGATTATTACTGGTGCCATGGGCTAGTGAAGCGAGGAACAGGGAATGGTGCAACTAAACACGTGGCTACAGGACTGGCACAGGAGGGAGGGCTTCAGGGATGTAGATCATTGGGGAATCTTCTGGGGAAGGTGGGGCCTGTACATGAAGGACGGTTTGCAATTAAACTGGAAGGGCACCAATGTCCTGGGTGGGAGGTTTGCTAGAGCACTTTGGGAGGGTTTAAACTAGTTTGGCAGGGAGATGGAAACCAGAACTACAGGTCAGAGGAGAAAGTAGTTGTTGAATGGACAGAAATGGAATGCAGAGAGTCTGTCAGGAAGGATACACAGTTGAGAGGGCAAAGGGATGTCCGTTTCAATGTCAGGAATAAGAGTGATGAACTTAGAGCATGGATCAATACTTGGAACAACAATGTTGTGGCCATAATGGAGACATGGAATTCACATGAGCAGGAATGGTTGCTGGATGACCAGGGTGTAGATTTTTTCAGAAGAACGGGGTGGGGGAGTAAAAGAGGAGGGGGAGTAGCATTGGTAATGAGAGAGTACATCACAACTGCAGAAAAGGCAGTTGTTGAGGAGAGTTTTGACTACTGAGTCAGTGTGGGTGGAAGTCAGGAACAGGAAAGGAGCAGTCATTTTATTGGGTGTTTTCTATAGACCCCCCAATAGCAACAAACAGATGGAAGAACAGATTGAACAGCTGATCTTGGAAAGGTGCAAATGTAGCAGAGTTGCTGTTATGGGTGACTTCAACTTCCCCAACATTGATTGGATCCTTTGGCCTTAGTGCAGATGGTCTGGATGGAGCTGATTTTGTCAGGTGTGTCCAGGAGGGATTTCTGACTCAATATGTAGATAGGTTGACTAGGGGGGAGGCTGTATTGGATTTGATGCTAGGCAATGAGCCAGGACAGGTATCAGATCTTTCGGTGGGCGAGCATTTCGGTGATAGTGTCCTGATGAAGGATTACACCTGAAACGTCAACTTCTCCACCTCCTGATGCTGTCTGGCTTGCTGTGTTCTTCCAGCCTCTTGCCTGTTAGCTTTACCATAGCCATGGAGAGGGATAGCAGCAGACAGTATGGGAAGGTATTTAATTGGGGGAGGGGAAATTATACCGGTATTAGAAAGGAGGTGTGGGGTTTAAATTGGGAGCAATTGTTCGACGGGAAATGCACAACAGACGTGTGGAGGCTTTTTAAGGAACACTTGTTGCGAGTGTTGGATAAGTTTGTCCCACAGAGACAGGTAAGGAATGGTAAGGTGAAGGATTCTGGATTAGTGGTGTTGGAAAATCACAGCAGGTCAGGCAGCATCCGAGGAGCAGGAAAATCGACGTTTTGGGCAAAAGCCCTTGATCAGGAATACAGGCAGAGTGCGGAGGAGCCTGTAACTGGAGTGGGTGTGGTGGTGGGGGGAATGGGGGTGGAGTCATGAGCAGGGGTGGTGTTCCCCTCAGGGTTCTGGGGGGTGGGGATGGTGACAGTGGGATCTCTGGGGGGGCGTGTCAGCAGAATGCAGGTGCGTGGCCTTGGTGGGGGTGGAAGTGGTGATGAACACAGCGGTGGGGGTGTGGCTGACGTCACTGAGCGTGTGACATCAGCGATGATGTGGGGGCAGAAGTGATGTCACGTGTAGTGCATGAGGAATTGTGAGGGGCGGAAGTGGCTGTGGAAGTGGCCAAGATGCAGGTGGAAGTGATGTCATCCATCACCATGGTGATGTCATCCATCACCATGCACCATAGCTGCACCAGCCGCATGGCTAATGGCGTCCGAGCAGTTCCAGAGGCCGGGAATCTATTGGAATGTTTGAGGAATACTGCTTATGGAGGTGGATAGATAAAAGTTTGTTGTACTTACAGTTTCTGATGTTTGAGACGGTGTTGAAATACTGTTTGTTGAGAGTATGAATTCTCCTGAAAATATGGTAAAGGAGGGGTCCTTTGCAATTCTGAGAGAGTGTGGCCTTCAGCTGAAGCAGGGCTGACTGTAGAGAGGTTAGGTGCCGGCGCATTGCTGCGAGTGTGAAGCGGAGGATCTTGAAGGAGAACCGTTACTGGTGTTTTTGAATCTGTAGTCTGTACAGTTTGTCCTGATTGGATCCGAACTCTGCTGGTTTAAAGGTGGTCCGGAGTCCGTGTGGGATGAGTTGGTTACAGAGGCAGGCACTGAGGAAATGTGGCTGTGGTAGCGAGTCTGTTTCAGGACATGGGTGAAGAGCTTCAGGGCAGAGGAAATGACCTGGGAGTTGCAGTGGGAGAGGGACTCCCTGAGATCGTTGTAGAGAGAGGAGGAAAACTTCTTCAAGGCAGGCATCCTTGCAAGAGGATTCGCAGTAGGGTTAAAATCAACGAGGTAAAAACAATGACTGCAGATGCTGGAAACCAGAGTCTGGATTAGTGGTGCTGGATGAGCACAGCAGTTCAGGCAGCATCCAAGGAGCAGGAAAATCAACATTTCGGGCAAAAGGGTAAGGTAAAGGAGCCTTGGATGACAAAAGAAGGGGAGCTTCTCGTCAAAAGGAAGAAGGAAGTTTTCTTAAGGTTGAAGAAGCAAAGATCTGGCACAGCTTTAGAGGATTACAGGGTAGCTAGGAAAGAACTCAAAAATGGACTGAGGAGATCAAGGAGGGGGCACAAGAAAACCCTGGCGGGAAGGATTAGGGAAAACCCAAAGGTGTTCTACATGTACGTGAGGAATAAGAGGATGTTCAGAGAGAGGGTAGGGCCAATCAGAGATAGTGGAGGGAACTTGTGCTTGGAGTCTGAGGGGTAGGGGAGGCCCTAAATGAGTTTTCTACTTTAGTGTTCACTCGAGAGAGTGACCTTGTTGATAACGCGAATGCCATGGACCAGGTTAATAGGCTTGAACAGATTAATATTAAAAAAGTGGTGCTGGAAATTCTGGGAAGCATCAAGATAGATAGGTCCTCCCCTGGACAGACTATATATATATCCAAGGTTACTATGGGAAGTGAGGAATCAGACTGCTGTGCCTCTGGTGATGATTTTTGCATCCTTCGGGAGCAGTAAGGGATGATTGGAGGGATGTGAATGTTGTTCCTCTGTTCACAAAACGGGAATAGGAAAATCCCTGGGAAATATAGACCAGTCAGTCTTACGTCTATGGTAAGCAAATTACTGGGAATGATTCTGAGAGATAGGCTTTATAATTATTTGGAAAAACATAGTTTGATTAAAGATAGCATGGCATTGAGAGGGGCAGGTCATGTCTCACAAGTCTTATTGAATTCTTTGAGGATGTGATGAGACTAGTTGATGAGCAGTGGATGTGGTTTATATCGATTTCAGTAAGGCATTTGATAAGATTCACCGCAGTAGGTTCATTCAGAAAGTTAGGAGGTAAGGGATATAGGGAAATTTGGCTGTCCGGATACAGAAATGGCTAACTGAAAGAGACAGCGAGTGGTAGTGGATGTAAAGTATTCCACATGGAGGTCAATGACCAGTGGTGTCCAACAGGGATCTGTTCTTGGGCTTTTGCTCTTTGTAATTTTTGTAAATGACTTGGATGAAGAAGTGAAAGGGTAAGTTAGTAAGTTTGCCGATCACACAAAGATCGGTGTTGTTTTCGATAGTGTCGAGGGCTGTTGTAGGCTACAAAATGACATTGACAGGATGCAGAGCTGGGCTGAAAAATGGCAGATAGAGTTCAATCTGGATAAATGTGAAGTGATGCATTTTGGAAGGTCAGATTTGAATGCAGAATTCAGGGTTAAAGACAGGATTCATGGCAGTGTGGAGGAACAGCAGGCTCTTAGAGTCCATGTACATAGATCCCTCAAGGATGCCACAAAGTGGCTAGTATTGTTAAGAAGGCGTATGATGTTTTGGCTTTCAAACAGAAGGATTGAGTTTAAAAGCCGTGAGCTTTTGCTGCAGCTCTATAAAACTCTGGTTAGACTGCACTTGGAATACTGTGTCCAGTTCTGGTTGCCTCATTATAGGAAGGATGTAGTTGCTTTAGAGAGAGTGCAGAAGAGATTTACCAGGATGCTGCCTGGGTTGGAGGGCTTGTCTTATGAAGAGAGGTTGAGTGAGCCAGGGCTTTTCACAGTGGAGAGAAGAAGGCAGAGAGGTGACTTGATATAGGTGTACAAGGTAATGGGAAGCACAGGAAGAGTAGATACCAGAGACTTTTCCCCTGGGCAGAAGTGGCTGTCACGAGGGGTCATAATTTTAAGGTGATTGCAGGAAGGTATAGGGGAGATATCAGAGGAATGTTATTTACACAGAGAGTGATGGGTGCGTGGAATGCACTGCCAACGATTGTAGTAGAGTCAGAGACATTAGGGACATTTAAGTGAATAGTGGACAAGTACATGGATGGCAGTAAATTGAGGGACGTGTAGGTTAGGTTGATATTAGATTAAGGTAAATGCTCAGCACAACATTGTGGGTCAAGGGGCCTGTACTGTGCTGTGCTGTTCTATGTTGTCACTGTACTCATGTGAGTTCATGTGACAATAAAGCTCATTCTAATCCTAGCTGAAGATACATTTGTGGGTTTCCCCTGCAGAATTTCAAACTTCCCTCATTTGACCTATCTGGAAAAAAACATCTGAAGGAGAACAAATGAGAGACCCCTACTGTAGTGACAGGAAGTCTACCTGAAGCCATTATGTAAATGAGGGTGCTGAAGACCTCGATATCTGTTTCAATGACATCTTGGTAGCTTTGAGAATGGAAAAACAGAAGCCCCTTCACTCAAATTCAGGATATTAGAACTCGGAGCAGGTGCAGGCAATTCAGCATCTCAACCATTCAATATGATCATGACTGATCCCATCTTGTCCCGAACTCCATTTTCCATGACCATTAATTAATTAATTATCTGTCTGTCTCCTTACATTTACTCAACGTCCCTTCATCTAGCGCACTCTAGGATAACAAATTCCACAGATCAATGACCCTTTCAGAGAAATAGTTCCTCCTCATCTGTTTTGAACCTGCCCACTCCTTATCCTAAAGCTATGACCTGTCAGAGAGTCATACAGCATGGCAACAGACCCTTTGATCCGACCAGTCCGCGCTGACCACAATCCCAAACTAAACTAGTCCCACCTGTCTGCTCCTGGCCCATATCCCTCCAAATCTTTACTATTCATATAATTATCCAAATGTCCATCCCATATCCACCACTTCCTCAGGAAGTTCATTCCACATGTGAACCACCCTCCGCATAAAAGATATGCCCCTCACATCATTTTAAAATCTCTCTCCTTGCACCTTAAAAATGTATCCTCAGATCTTGAAATCCCCCATCCTAGGGAAAAAATTACCTACCACTAAATCTATCTATGCCCCTCATGATTTTATAAACCTCTACAAGGTCACTCCTTAACCTATTATGCAACAGAGAGAAAAGTCCCAGCCTATCCAGCCTTTCTTTATAACGCAAACTTTTCATGCCCAGCAACCTCCTAGTAAATCTCTTCAGAACTCTCTTCAGCTCAATAATATCCTTCCTATAACTGGACAACCAGAACTGGACACATTACTCTGGAAGAGGCTTCACCAATGTTCTCCGTTTTGCATTGTCCCACAAAGGGAAACACCCACTGTCCTTCAGCTGAGGTGTGAAAGCAGAAGCTCAGAAGCCTGTTCAGGTGGAGTGGAAAAGAAATGTGGAGACTCCCTCAGGTTTTGGTCAACAGTTACCCCCAGTCAACATTGCAAAAAAAACCTTTCACATTCACACTTTCACATTCCTGATTGTGAATGTTCGCTGTGCACAAAATGAGTGAACGCACTGAAATGTACCTCATTACCACTTCGAGATGTAAATATGGTTATGAAAATATTAGAGAAAGACCCCAAACTGTTTTTTACAACAGGAATCAACTTCCTGAGGAAGTGGGTGGATGTGGGCACACTTACAATGTTTAAAAGACATTTGGGTAAGTGCATGAGTCGGAAAGGTTTGAGGTACATGGGCTAAGAGCAGGCAGGTGGAACAAGTTTAGTTTGGGATTATGTTCAGCAGGGACTGGCTGGACCGAAGGGTCTGTTTTCGTGCTGTATGACTCGATGACTACAGAATGGCACTTCAGAAAGTTCAGGGCCATGTTTCGGATCCAATTTATACTGTGTCCAGTTCAAGCAGACAATCCACAGAGCGTAAAAAAAACGGAGGAATTGCTCAGTCAGGGAGTGCACAATCACCACGATCACGTGTGCCCAATAATGTTCATGCCTCAGATGACGCAATGACTTAGTTAACTTCTTCTCCACTTTCTCAAAGTGATTGGGTCTTATCTGACTTATATTAAATCTAAGACCATTAAATGGGATTACAAATATAAAGGTTTGCAAGCCGGAAGATCTAAATATAGCTGTGGAAAGGATTATCCACCAGAGTTCAGCTTAAGCCCAGCTCTCTGAATGCTACAACTTGCTAATATTTCAAATATGCCTGAGAGCAATGAGATTCATTCCTAATAAACATCCATTACCTGTCCCAGGACTGCAGGTGCCCCCTTGGCTGCAAAGGGGAGTGACATTTCTGCTCAAAAAATATGAATTATAAACATAATTTTGGTGACACATGGCAGTGTCAGATGGAACATGGGGAGCACTGAACCTCATAAAAATTCTCTTTATTTTTTATTCATTTATTCATTCCGATACAACTAAACATTTAGCCATTTTGTGTTTTCAATGATCTGTTTGACTTATGGGAAATACTTTGTTAGTTAAGAGATCAAGGAAGAATGAAGATTTTTTATTTAACTTACCCTTGGGATGTGGGCATTGCTGGCTGGCCCAGCATTTATTGCCAGTCCCAAGTTGCCATTAATAAGGGGTTAGTGGTGGTGAACAGCCTTCTTGAACCTCTGCAGTGCATGTGTTGTAGGTAGATCCACAAAGCCCTTGGAGAGGGAATTCCAGGATTTTGAAACAGTGAAGGAACAGCAATATATTCCCAAGTCAGGATAGTGAGTGGCTTGAGGGGAACTTGCAGTTGGTGGTGTTCCGTGTACCCTTATCAGTGGTGAAGAGAATGGATGCTTGTAAATGTTTGTGGATGTGGTGCCAATTAAGCGGGCTGCTTTGTCTTTGATAGTGTCAAGCAGCTTGAGTGTTGTTGGAGCTGCACCCATTCGGGCAAATAGGGAATTTCCATCACACTCCTGCCTTGTGCCTTGAAGATGGACAGGCTTTGGGGATGTGTGAGATGAGTTACTCATCACAGTTTTCCTAGCCTCTGACCTGCTCTTGTAGCAACCGTGTTTATATGGTGAGTCCAGTTGAGTTTATAGTCAATGGTAACCCTCCAGGATGTTGATAGTGGAGGGCTCAGTAATGGTAAAGTCGTTGAACAATGGTTAGAACGTCTCTTGTTGCAATTGGTCATAGCCTGGCACTTGTATGGCATGAATGTTACTTACCACTTGTCAGCCCAAGCCTGGATATTGTCCAGATCATGTTGTATTTGAACATGGACTGCTTTGGTATCTGAGGAGTCACAATTGGTGCTGAACACCATGCAATCATTGGCCAAAATCCCCACTTCTGACCTTATGATAGAGGGAAAGTCATTGATGGCAGCTGAAGGTGGTTGGGCCTAGGACACTACCCTGAGGAGATGTCCAGGAGCTAAGGTGACTGACCCTCCAATGATCATGATCATCTTCTATGTGCCAGGTATGACTCTAAGCAGAGTCCCCTGATTCCTGGTGCAGGGGGAAATGGCATGGGCTTAGAAGACCGGACATTATCTAGTTGAAAATGTGTTGCTGGAAAAGCGCAGCAGGTCAAGCAGCATCCAAGGAGCAGGAGAATCGACGTTTCGGGCATGAGCCCTTCTTCAGGAAAGCCCTTTCTTCCTCCCTCTACAACCTACTGTGAATCCTCTTACAAGGATGCCTTCCTTGAAGAAGCTCTCTTCCTCCCTCTACAAGGAGATTCCTGATTCCCACTCCTAAAGTCCATCTTCAGACAATGCCAACTGCTGCCCTCCCTCAGTTGGCACTAGGCTGGCACACACATTCCCTGAGCCCTGGCTCTCAGTCTTCAACTCTGCTGATGAAGGTTAAGCCCGGAGCTCCACCCTGTTTTGAGGTCAGGCCTCGGGTATTCACAACTGCTTAGGGAAGAGGGAAAGCATGGCGCAGACTTGCAGGCCCAACCCCAAATTAATATCTGGGAACAGTGCGGGAAAATCGTACACCTGGGAGGAGGCAGTCGACTGCTCACGCAGGCTGGGATTTCTGTTATTGTACATGCTTTGCAAATTGCAAAGCCATCCTTCAAATAAGCAGATTCAGAATCTTACCACACAGCATGCACAGAAGGAAACACTCTTCTTCACATCTGACAGAAGTCTGCAGGGTCTGGTTTGAGCACTTGTCTGCCTTCATTGGCATCATTGCAGATCATCTTCTGGAAACTGATATGGCCTTAGTGCTGAGTGATACATGCTACACTGCCTGAAATTCAATGACGCATACTCTCCACATGTTAGTAAATGACGAAAGAAAGCAGCAGAAAATCCAAAGATGTGCAGGTTAGGTGGATTGGCCATGCTACATTTCTCATAGTGTACCGAGGTGTGCAGGCTAGGTAGTTTAGCCCTGGGAAATACAAGGTTACAGGGATAGGGTAGGTGCTTGGGTGTGATGCTCTTCAGAGGGACGGTGCAAACTGATGGGCCAAATGGCCTCTTTCTGTGCTGTAGGGTTTTTCTGATTCTAACAATGCAGCCAGTTAAATATTACATGAGTACAGCATTGTTGTTTATTTCTCTGGGGGTGGCACCAACCTGGTTAAATTTAATATTTGTTTTCACCCATGGGGCATGGGAGTCGTTGGCTGACCATCATTTATTGCTGTCGGAGAAATTTGCCCAGTAGAGACCACACAAACCAGAGCGAGTGAAATTGACATGTTGTTTATTATAAGGATATCACTGGAAGAGAAATCGACTAGGCTGACACAGAACTGACAGTCTGTACAGGTAGATCAGAATTTATCTTCCTCAAGCTGAGGAAGAAGCCAGTTTTTATAATAATCCTGTACAATGAGGCTAATTAAAAATGGGGGAAATACAATGTACCTGGAATGTAGCTGGGGATGGAGTAATCGAGTTACAATGATGCTAATCGGAAAACAGTTATTGGAGGAATGTCCTAATTCTCCAAACAAAGCAACATCCTGACAGTATCAATTGGTTTGGAGCTTCCATTCCTCTTCGCAGGTAGGTGCTAATGTCTCCTCTGAAGCGGTGAGGTGCTTCCATTGTCCTGTTTTGGGAGTAGTGGTGGTACCTCTCTGTCTGACCTGTTCTTTATGTGGCTTTGATATTGCTGAGTTGTGAAACTGCCCGGGGGGCTTTGGGATAGCTGTGGAGCTCTGTCATTGTTAGTAGGGGCTTGAAGTATATTCCCTCGTCTGCGAGTGCTGTCTAGTTTCGCTTGTCAGCCTGCTTGGTCCCTGCTGAGGGATTCTGGATGTTTTGATACAGTTTGGCCGATTTTGCTTTTGTGGGCCTATTGTGGATTGGCAGGGTGGCAGATCTTTTCCCACAATTGCTGAAAATGTGTTGCTGGAAAAGCGCAGCAGGTCAGGCAGCATCAGCCCTTCTTCAGGAATGAGGAAAGTGTGTCCAGCAGGCTAAGATAAAAAGTAGGGAGGAGGGACTTTGGGGAGGGGCGTTGGAAATGCGATAGGTGGAAGGAGGTCAAGGTGAGGGTGATAGGCCAGAG
>NC_057719.1:13600904-13609635 GCF_004010195.1 Chiloscyllium plagiosum
ATGATGTGTGTGGAGGTGCAGGTGAATTTGTGGCAGATATGGAAGTGTCCCTTGGGGCCTTGGAGGGAAGTAAGGGGGGAGGTGTGGGCGCAAGTTTTGCATTTCTTGCGGTTGCAGGGGAAGGTGCCGGGAGTGGAGGTTGGGTTGGTGGGGGGTGTGTGTGGACCTGATGAGGGAGTCATGGAGGGAGTGGTCTTTTCAGAACACTGATAGGGGAGGGGAGGGAAATATATCCCTGGTGGTGGGGTCGGTTTGGAGTTGCTTGGAGGGGAACTTGCAGGTGGTGGTGTTTCCATGTATCTGCTGCCCTTGGCCTTCTAGATGAAAGTGGTTGTGGGCTTGGAAGATGCTGTCTGAGGATCTTTGGTGAATTTCTCCAGTGCATCTTGTAGATAGTACACACTGCTGCTACTGAGTGTCGGTGGTGGAGGGAGTGGATGCTTGTGGGAGTGATGCCAATGAGCCGGTTGCGTGGTCCTGGATGGTAGAAAGTTTCTTGGAGCTGCAGCCATCCAGACAAGTGGACGGTGGAGAAGTGTGACTAGAAAAGGAAAGAGTAACTCCTCTAACCTCAGTCATATCATCAAGAAACAACATTACAATTGTCTCAGATAAGGAGATCAAAATTGTGTGCAATACTCCAGGTGCAGTCTCACTGAAGCTCTGTACAATTGCAGCAAGTTATCCCTGTTCCTGTACTCAAATGCTCTTGCTAGTAAACTAACAGATACTGCACCTGCTTATTTCAGCAACTGGTGAACAAGGACACCCTGGTTCCATTGCACATTCCTCTCTCCCAATCTATCCCATTCAGATAACAATCTGCCTTCCTGTTTTTGCAACCAAAGTGGATAACCTCACACACATATCCACATTGTACTGCATCTGAGATGCATTTGCCCACTCACTGTGCCTGTCCAAATCACACTGAAGAATCTCTGCATCCTCCTCACAGCTCTCTCTCTCTCTCTCTCTCTCTCTCACACACCCAGCTTTGTATTATCTGCCAACGTGGAGACATTGCTTTTAACTCCCACATCCAGATCATTAATAAAGCAGCTTGCATTTTTATAGTAACTTTCACACACTCAGCTGATTCAGAGTGGTTCATTGCTGACAAGATAATTTTGAAGCGTAGCCACTTTTTATTGCATGTTCAAAAATTTACACACAGTCTAAGATTCACAGACTGCCAGTTAATGTTAGTTTTTGACTGTATATTGAGGGTAGAGTATTGGCAGGAAGTCTTCCAATATTTTCATATAGTGCTATGCAATTTTAGTGCATCACTCTGGAAGGACAGACAGATAAGGCTGCCTTTTAGCATTTTATCTGAAAATTACATCCTCTCTCTCTTTCTCTCTCTCCCTCTCTCTCCCTCTCTCTCTCTCTCTGTCTCAGTGCTACACTGAAGTGACAGTTACGGACTCAGGTTTTGAAGTGGAACCAGAAACCATAACGTTCTGCCGTGGTGGTGTGTTTGTTACTCTGCTAAACTGGCACACAGGTCATGAATCTACAGTAACCTATATCTGGTGTATTAAACAATGTCTGTGAGTGTCAGATCTTGTTACGAACCCTGTAGAGATTGGTAACAGTTTTAAAAATGTCAAACTTCTAGTGAGCAGCCGAAAGAAAGAGAGTTCACATTTTAAAACCTTTACTGAAACAAATGACTAAAATGCTACCTCCAACCAAACACTTGCCGTTTTCTAAGCAGCTTATATTTTAAACTAAAGAGAAGTATGTCGACTTTTTACATTTCTTGCACTTTGCACTCTAGATGGAATCACAGTCTTTTTCATGAATGATCCACAGTCTGTCCCAACTTCCAATCACTTTTGAAACTCTCGCTTTGCCAGGGAATAAATTTGGTGCATTTTACCCAACTGTGGAAAAAATCCTAATGGTAGTAAAGCCTGTTCCAATGTTTGTCCATCCCCTGGCCAATCCAGAAGGAATATGCTGGAATCCCTGTAAGATGCATTAGGGATGGTCTCCCTCCCATGTGACTGTGACAGCACAAAGAGCCAAAATAGTCTTTCTCTTCTGCTGACTGTCCAGCTCGTGTTTACTGATTTGTACGGATGCTTGTAAATGGATGTTGAACAAGGTCCTCCCTGCCCTGTTCCCCGTGGCACCATGAAACACCTTGCTTCTTTCCCTCTTCTTACCCTCATGCATTTTTCATGCTCAGATTAAATGGGCAGCCTACAACCCATTACTTTCTAGAAGATTCAGTCTATACATTTTACATTCAGAGTCCTGCTGATTGTCTTCAGCATAAATACCTTGCCCCTTCCTCTGTAAAAGAATCTAATCTTCCTTTGATCTTGAGGAACCCAACCATCACACTCTCCATTTGGATTGCGAACAATTCAGCATTGTGCTGGAGTCTCCGGGAATAAAGGCTTCAACATCCCGAAGAAGACAACGGCCTGATGAAGGAGCGTCGCTCCGAAGGCTAGTGCTCCCGATTAAACCTGTTGCACTATCACCTGGTGTTGTGTGATTTTTAACTTTGTACACCCCAGTCCAACACCGGCATCTCCGAATCCCGAAGAAGACTATGAAAGTATAAGAAACAGGAACGGGAGTAGGTAATTTGCCCCCTTGAGCCTGATCTGCCATTCAATAGGATCATAGCTGATTCGACTTTCCTCATGTCCACTTTCCTGGCTTTTCCCAGTAACCTTTGATTCCACCACTATCTATCTCAGTCTTAAAACAGAGTGCCGTTGAAGGCTATCCAGATGCAGATTTATCAGGGCATTCAAAGGCTTTTTAAAAATTTTTCTTTGAGAGAATTTCTCTCTGACTTCTTAGTTATGGAAATGCTGGGGTTGTGATGTTTCACTGACAGTTAAACCTCATCCACCTGGATAAACAGAAAGTCTTTCACTTCCATAGGATCCCCTACAGTGTGGAAGCAGGCCCCAGTCCGCTGAGTCCACAGCAACTTCTTTGGTGAGCACCCAACCCTGACTCATCTCCCTGTCCCCATAACCCTGTATTTCTCATGGTTAATCCACATAGCCTGCACATTCCTGGACACGATGCACCAGTTTAGCAATCTAACTAACCTGCACAGTTTTGGACTGCGGGAGGAAACTGGCAAAGGAAACCCATGCAGACACGGGGAGAATGTGCAAACTCCATTCAGACAGTCGCCCGAGGCTGGAATCAAACCTGGGTCCCTGGCGCTGTGAGGCTGCAGTGCTAACCACTGAGCCATTGTGTTGCCCACATCACTTGTTGTGAGAAGACGGCACTGTAATGTGTTCAATGGCAGGAATATGGACTCTAGGTCTGTGAGAATGTGCAAACTCCATTCAGACAGTCGCCCGAGGCTGGAATCAAACCCGGGTCCCTGGCGCTGTGAGGCTGCAGTGCTAACCACTGAGTCATTGTGTTGCCCACATCACTTGTTGTGAGAAGACGGCACTCTAATGTGTTCAATGGCAGGAATATGGACTCTAGGTCTGTTAAGAGTTGACAACTCATATGCTGAAACTTCCCACACATTGTTCCATTTGAGTTGCCAGCCTCATCTTGCTGAGCTTAATATCCTTTTTTGTTTCATTCATGGCAATGCTCGCCAGCTAAGCCAATATCTTTTTTTTGCCCCTTAATTGTCCTTGAGAAGGGAGAGAGGAAGCACTCTCTTGAACTGCTATAACCCTTATGGTGTGGGGACACCCGCCTAGCTTTTAGGGAGGAGTCACCAGGAGTTTGACCCAGTGAGGGAGCAGTGATGTGGTTCCAAGTTAGGATGACCCTGAGGCATCACTTGTCTCAGTGTTGAGAGGGTGATGACGGGCAGTGTGTCATTATCATCATGCACTGGCAAGCAAGAGAGATGTAACCATGTGATTCTGCACACTTCACATCGGCTGTCTAGGAATGTAAAGGTGGCCTCTGACAAAGTGACTTGAAACGTTAACTCTTTCTCCATCCACAGATACTGCCTGCCCTGCTGATTACTGTCAGACATTGTTGGTCTCATTCTGTAAAGAGACGATATGACGAAAGTGTGATCCTCTAGTACATAAAGTATCAATAGTCTGTAGTTCAGGGTCTCAGCACTCACAGAGCTGACAATGTTTGTCACTAACTAATGGAGACATTCATGACTAATGCATTGGCAGCAGCAAATAATTAACCAGCGATTGCTATGCATCCCAGTAGCCAGTTAATGTTAATAATTATCACATTCCCAACTGATGTTGCAGTTACCTAGTCTCTTCAGTGACGTGCATAACAATCATTGTTTTTTTTGAGATGAGCACTCTGTAATCCTGTCTGAGGCATCAGCGCACGCAGCAATGCCACAGTCGGAGGATAGCTGCCAGTTTTTAGCAGCCCTGAGGGGCAGGCAATATTTACCCTTCAGCAATACCACCCCCATCCTAACATTCCATCGCATTCTATGTAGCATCTGTCACAGCATTTCAACGTACTTCTGGTAAATTCTATTTTATAATTAACTGGGAGGCAGCGTGGGGGCGTTGAGTTGATAGATGTTCTCGGCTTGTGTAGAGGGGAGTGACTGCTGCAGCAGTTTTGCTCACAATGAGCTATGAGAATGATCTCAGAGTGTTCACCTTGACTGAGAGGGTGCGACTCTGGCTCTGGCTGGTAACCAAGTACAAGGCAGTGGAATGAAGAGATCAGACAAGGGCCTGCGATTCCATCTTAATTATGTCCCTCACCACTGAGGGGGTTTTAGAAGGGTCCCATGTTTTAAGGCCAATCACCGAATCCACCTCAAACTCGGTTTTCGGTGAGTCAGTTGGAGAGGGGAACCAGGATGTATGGTGACAACAACAAAAAAAACTTGCTTTCATACAGAGCCTTTTACGGTATTAAAATGCCCAAAGCTGCTTTGTAGGGGTGTTAATCAATATTTGACAGCCAACCAATTGCATGATGGTACAAGTGGTTAGCACTGCTGCCTCACAGCGCGAGGGACACGGGTTTAATTCCAGCCGTGGGTGACAGTCTGTGTGGAGTTTGCACATTCTCCCTGTACCTGAGTGGGTTTTCTCCGGGTGCTCTAGTTTCCTCCCAAAGTCCAAAACTGTGCAGATTAGGGTGGATTGGCCATGCTAAACTGCCCCATAGTGTCCAGGCTGGGTGGGTTAGTCATGGGACATGCATAGCTTTGCACAAGCAGTGAATTTCAACAAGAAAGAGGGTGAGAGAGGAGGCAAGGTTTAGAGAAAAATTCCAGCCTAGCTATTAAAGGCACAGTCGAACAATAAAAACAGCTGAAGATAAGCCTTGCTAAGGAGCTTTGGTTCCTACTGTTCAGCTCTACTCCGACAGTACACTGGTCAGAGGCGTCTGCCTTAAACAAAAATACCAGAGGTGGTGATAAGGATTGAGCCAGCCTACCAGTTGACACAGGAGCTGTTGTGGCACCTTGCCACAACATGGACTGGAAGGCCCATGTTCAAGTCCCACCTGACCCAGAGGTTTGTCACCAAAGCTTGTCTGAGCAGGTTGAAGAAAATAACCATCATTGGCTGGCATCAACACATTGGATAACAAATGTTCAGGTGGGTGAGAGCCTGAAGCATGCGTGAGCGTGATGCCACTGGGCTCCCCATGACCCTGGAGAAGATTGTCAATCAGTCTGATCATCCTTGAGAGATGCTACACTAGGACTGCAACTTCACATTTAGTGTTCTGAGGAAGGGTTGCTGGACTTGAAACGTTAACTGATTTCTCTCCACAGATGCTGCCAGACCCGCTGAGCTTTTCCAGCAGTTTCTGTTTTTGTTTCTGATTTACAGCACGTTCTGTCAGTTTTTAGCAGATTGGAGGTGTTAAGTTCACACACAGGTGGCGGGGGTAATGGAGATGGCTCACTTGACTGGGCAGCTGGTTTGCAATGCAGAGTGAGGCTGACAGCACAGGTTCAGTCCCTGGACCTGCTGAGATGACCATGAAGGTCCTGTTTTCTCAACCTCCCTGCTCACCTGAGACATGGCGACCTTTAGGTTAAACTGGTCAGCAGTTCTATGCCCCTCTGGGCGCTTTACCTTTGTCAAGTCAGAGCAATGAATGCTGCGTTACAAATGGCCAAGTTAAGGTTTGCCTTAAAAAAAGGTGTTAGACATCCATATGCTAATATCACCATCACTCATTGACCCTTCTACTGGACAGGAATGGTAAATACAACTGGGTACACTGTGGGAAACACCACTTGCCAAATAAAATTAGAGCCAGCTATTAAAACAAAACTAATGTTCATTCAAAGTGACTTTGATTAAGGGGAAGTGCACTCTATTGAATTGTCACAGTATCGGAAATGTTGCAATATGTTACACAGCGTAATTTGATTTAGTGATCATCATTTATAATAATTAACTGTCTGTAGCATTCAATCTGTCCTCACCACGACAACAGCCCATATGTCTCTGTTTTTGATTCGTGTGATTTTATTGCATTGATCGGATTCATGGTATTGTGGCTCCAATCCAATTCACAGGGGGTTTTGACAGAAGCAGACACGGAGAAACTCTTCCCAAGGACAAGGGAACTGATAACCAAAGAACACTGATTTAATATCATTCAAATCAAAGGACTGAAGAGCTTGTTCAACTCCAGGTTCCCATCAGAGGGAGACCAGAATTGCGCATAATATTCCAAAAGTGTCCTAACCAATGGTTGTATAGGACATTGGTTAGATCACTTTTGGAATATTGTGTGCAATTCTGGTCTCCGTCCTATAGGAAAAATGTTGTGAAACTTGAAGGGGTTCTGAAAACAATCTATAAGGATGTTGCCAGGGTTGGAGGACCTGAGCTATAAGGGGAGGCTGAATAGGCTGGGGCTGTTTTCCCTGAAGAGTTGGATTCTGAGCGGTGACCTCGTAGAGGTTTATAAAATCATGAGGGGCATGGATAGGATAAATAGACAAGGTCTTTGCCCTGGGTCGGGGAATCCAGACCTAGAGGGCATAGGTTAAGGGTGAGAGGGGAAAGATGTAAAATGGACCTAAGGGGCAAGTTTTTCACGCAGAGGGTGGTACGTGTATGAAATCAGCTGCCAGAGGAAGTGGCGGAGGCTGGAACAATTGCAACATTCAAAAGGCATCTGGATGGGTATATGAATAGGAAGGGTTTAGAGTGATATGGACCAAGTGCTGGGAAATGGGACATGATTTATTTAGAATATCTGGTTGGCCTGGACGAGTTGGACCAAAGGGTCTGTTTCCGTGCTGTACATCTCTTTGACTCGATGACTCTATAAGTTGCTGCATTCAGAGGTGGCTGAAAAGGGTAGCAGAAGCGGAATTGATGGTATATTTCAAAAAGAGACTGGATGCATGTTTGAACAGGAAGAGCTGGAGGGGGAAGAGCAGGCTAGTACAGCCAGCAAGCATGTACAATCAGGATGGGCCAAATAGCCTCTTTCTGTACATCCCCGAGTTTTCATCACTCTGCCAGCGGCTTCACCTTGAGATATCAAAGTCCTAGTCCTTGGAATTCTTTTCCTAAATTTTTTCGCCTCTCTTTTATCCTTTAAGACACTTCCTGAGATTTTGTACCCAGGTACCTTTGTGCTTAAGATAGGACAAGAAGTGGAGACTTTATGCACTTTTCACTGTAGTCCTGCATCTCCGTACTTGAGTACACTTGACAATAAACTTAATTCCAATTATAAAACTTACTTCAATGGCCTGAATATTTCCTCACGCGGCTTGGTGCCCAAATTTATTAATTTTAATGAACCCTGTCATGCACCTTTGGCTCTTAAAGGTGCTACGTAAATGCATGTTGTTGTTGCTGATTCTCATACAGTGTGGAAACAGGCCCTTCGGCCCAACAAATCCACACCAACCCTCCGATGAGTAACCCACCCAGATGCATTCCCTTCCCCTATTATCCTACATTTACCCCTGACTGATGCACCTAACCTACACATCCCTGAACACTATGGGCAATTTAGCATGGCCAATTCACCAAGCCTGCACATCTTTGGAGCATCTGGAAGAAATCCATGCAGACACAGGGAGAATGTGCAAACTCCACACAGACTGTTAAAGAACATTTTCAAACTCTGTGCAGGAATCTGTTCACAGTGAGCAAAGATGAGCGATCTAAAATATATTTTTTGATGATTAAGAGCGAGCATATGCACAATTTCTCTGATCTGTACTCTGAGCCCTTTATTTGCTGTAATATCAATGGTACACTTGAACATGGTTTAGATTAATGTGGCACACTTTCATTAAACTACTAAGCCCATAGTCAAAATGACACTGATTGCTTTAGTAGCCCTTTGACCCAAGGTCTGCCTCATGGTAGTAAACAAGGAGTCACTGGCACAAAAGCAGAAATTGCTGGAAAAGCTCACCCAATCTGGCAGAGAAATCACACTTCAGGGTCTAGTGACCTTTCTGAGGAAGGTGGAGACATTAAACCTTCTGAGGAAGGGTCACTGGAGCTGTAACCTGAACTCTGATTTCTCTCTGCAGATGCTTCAGACTTGCTGAGCTTTTCCAGCAACTTATAGAGTCATAGAGATGTACAGCATGGAAACAAACCCTTCAGTCCAACCCGTCCATGCCGTTCAGATATCCCACCCCAATCTAGTCCCACCTGCCAGCACCTGGCCCATATCCTTCCAAACCCTTCCTATTCATATACCCATCCAAATGCCTCTTAAATGTTGCAATTGTACCAGCCTCCACCACTTCCTCTGGCAGCTCATTCCATAC
>NC_057719.1:13609721-13617312 GCF_004010195.1 Chiloscyllium plagiosum
CTTTCACATTTCACAACATCTTTCCGATAGGAAGGAAACCAGAATTGCATGCAATATTCCAACAGTGGCCTAACCAATGTCCTGTACAGCCGCAACATGACCTCCCAACTCCTGTACTCAATACTCTGACCAATAAAGGAAAGCATACCAAACGCCTTCTTCACTATCCTATCTACCTGCGACTCCACTTTTGTTTTTTTTTCTGTTTTTTTCTGGGTTTTTTTCTGATTTACAGCATCCGCGGTTCTTTCGGTCTCACTGGAGATTGAGTTGGCTCCAAATTGCCGAATAGGATACCTAGTGCTAGGTGAGGAGTGTACAGCTCAAGGATACTGTTGCTCAATGATTCATATTGGAATCTGGGAATTGTAACGACAGTCAGCTAAAGGCTTTTTTCTTATCCTGGAGATTCCTGATGTGTTACGAATATAAATGGAGTGTCTTCTGACTGGTAGCAATTCAGTTTGGTTGCACAAGAGTTGTTTACAGAATAAAGTCAACTGGACAGAACATCATGCCAGGTATAAACGGGGCAGCCAATACTAAGCTGTTAGTAATTACAATGTGCTCTGCCTGACTCTAAGGTTAAATAATAAATCAGAGAATCACACAGAAAGATCCACAGTTACTCTCTCTAATGTTCAAGTCCCAACATTAGACAGAGTAGTAAGACCTTTGTACAGGGGTTTGTTGATATCCAGTCAACTGGTGGATTGTTTGTACTTCTGTGAGAAACTTGAACATTTCATTTCTTCACGGGCTCTCTGATATTTCAAGCTGCAAAGCTGGTTGCAACAATAATTAACAAATCGACAAGGGATCTCTCAGGCTGGGAATCTCTCTGAAAACGCAGAGTGAGAAACTATTTGTATGCTGTCCTCACAACTTGCTTTTGATATGTAGATTCAGAAAGATCTTTGTTCAATCATACTTTCTATCTAGGTAGCTTTCTGGATCTGTTGGTGGGAGAGTGATGTGACAGTGCAGCCAGTGTGGTCATGGACATTGTGATAACACGCTACCCAAGAAATAGACGAGGGGAATCTGATGGCCCTACGACAGAGCGGCCTGTCTATGCTACACTGATAGCAGCTAAGATGCAAAGTTATGGCATTACACTGTGCCATCATGGTATCACGAGAATGTAGGAACAGAAATAGGCCATTCAGCCCCTTGAACTTTCTCTACTATTCTGTTAGATCAGATACAATCTGTATCCCAACTCCAATCATCTCCCTTCCTTCACATCCCATGACAGCAAGTAGTGGTACTCAGTGTGATAATGGACCAGTTAGCTGGATGACTGACTTATGATGCAAGCTTACACCAACAGTGGGGGTTCAATTCCTACACTGGCTGAGGTTACCATTGTTATGACACGGCAGTGAACCCCTCTGCTAATTAAACCAAACACCCAGAAAAGCTCACCTTGCCTTGTAATCTGTTAGAGAGCTACCCAACTTCCAGTATTTAAAGAAAAAAATAACAATTTTATTCTTTAACTCCAAAAGTGAACATTAAACAACAACTATTTACAACTCTAAGCCTCCTTTTTCTTAAAGGTTTGTTATTTACCTCCCACTCTATACCAATATACTGATCCAATAAAGCCCCTATTAAATTTACAGCAATTAATGTTTTCAAAACCAGACAGCTCCTGTTGGCTCCGGTGTTGATCTTCCTCTGTTTGTAGATCTCTGGGTCACCTTTGGTCTTCTCCTGCAAAGATGTTTCATATGAAGAAGGTACCTTTGACAGAGAGTGTTCTGGACAGTCTGTCTGACTATAGCACGTGGGGCTCTTTTCTCCTGGCTAACTGTCCAAAATGCCTGCTTTTTATACGCCAAACATCAGATTGTCTCATTGCTTCAATGTTGTCAAAATAGTAAAATTCAAATTCAATTGGGTTTTCGTATCTTGCGGCATAATTAAAACTGACTGGTTAAATTCGAACTGCTGTGAAAACAACTCAGGTATCAAGGTAACAGTCAAATGTTACATCTTCAAATTGTCCAGTACATTCTGTGCCTGTGCATCAGTCACATGACAGGTGCTTGTCAGCTTTCACTCTCTCTTTAAAGTACAGTACATAAAGTACTCTCTTTAAAGTACAGTTCAACTTCATAACACAATAAAGGACTCTCCCCTCACCTGAGGCATGGTGACCCTCAGGTTAAACCACCACTAGTCCTCTCTCTCTCTCTCTCTGATGAGAGAGCAGCCCTATGGTCCTGTAAGTCTATTATGACTTTACATATATTTACCATGTCCTAGGAAGGTCAGATGTCCCTGAAAACCATAGCCACATGGTGTTAGAACTCCCGATCACAAATTGGGAACTCTCAGACCCAACTCTCCTATAGCGGGTTCCTTCCCAAAACCATTCTGCTTGAACACACACACACACACGTATACAGATGCATACACTTATACACACACACACACTAAATACACACATGTACACAGGCACACAGAACCACACATACACACACACTAAATACACACATGTACACAGACACAGACACACAGACCCACACATACGCCCACACTAAACACATACATGTACACAGACACAGACACACACGTACACACATACATGCACAGAAAACTCACACACGCGCACACACACACCCTGAGCAGAGTAAACTGACCTGATACGTGACAGATTAAATTTGAAATTTGAAATTTGAATTGCTTGAATGAATGAGAAGAGGCAATAGAAACTGCAGTGGAAGTTCATTATGACATGGATGTTTGGTTGGGTTCCAAAAATATGTAGAGCCTTTGTTTTTTTAAAATCATTCATGGGATGAGGGTGCCTCTGGCTGGCCCAGCATTTATTCCCCAACCCAGCTGGGAAGTCAACTACATTGCTGTGGGTCTGGAGTCAGGTGTAGGCCCGACCAGGTCAGGATAGCAGTTTCATAGAGACATAGACATAGAAGAATACAGCGCAGTACATGAGGGTGCCTCTGGCTGGCCCAGCATTTATTCCCCAACCCAGCTGGGAAGTCAACTACATTGCTGTGGGTCTGGAGTCAGGTGTAGGCCCGACCAGGTAAGGATAGCAGTTTCCTTCCATAAAGGACATTAGTGAACCAGATGGACCCAAGATGGTGCTAGAATCTCTGCTGAATTGATGGACCAAAGATTGTGTTAGCATCTCTGAGATGCAGACCTCCTTCTTCAATGTTGCTGTGATTTTTCCGACAGCTTCTTAGTCGGTTACCGTGGTAATATCTGACCCGGGCTCCAGTTGAGTGGACTCTGAACCCCCTGGCCATGGGACCTCCTAGAGTTTGGAAAGATTCCAGCCATCGTGTTCTTCCCTGGTTATTGTGCACCGTCAAGGATGTCAGTAAAGCCTTGGGGGCAATGTACAAAAGGTTTACTCAAGTCAGACGTGGGACTTCAGCCACATTGAGAGACCACAGGCACTGGGACAAGTCTTCCCAAAACGCAGCAACTCCGAGATTAATTGGATAGAGTGGTTCAGAATCATAGCCGGCTTCAATGGGACAGATAA
The DNA here is from genome assembly GCF_004010195.1 of Chiloscyllium plagiosum. Classification (NCBI taxonomy): domain Eukaryota; kingdom Metazoa; phylum Chordata; class Chondrichthyes; order Orectolobiformes; family Hemiscylliidae; genus Chiloscyllium; species Chiloscyllium plagiosum. The sequence continues at coordinate 13,613,248 of NC_057719.1, forward strand.
AGGAGAAACTCTTTTCAGTGCTGGAAAAGCGGGTCAGAGAAGGCCAAAGAGTCAAGGCAATTGACAAAAGGAACAGACAGGGGGTGACTCATATTTTGAACACAATGAGGCTGCTGTGAACCAGAATGTGCTGCCTGAAAAGGCCATGGAAACAAGCTCAGTAATAACTCTTTGAAAGTAATTGGTTAAAGACTTGAAGGGAAGCTACATTTGTGGGTGGCACGGTGGCGCAGTGATTAGCACTGCTGCCTCACAGCGCCAGAGACCCGGGTTCATTTCCCGCCTCAGGCGACTGACTGTGTGGAGTTTGCACATTCTCCTCGTGTCTGCGTGGGTTTCCTCCGGGTGCTCTTCGGCGGGTCGGTGTGGACTTGTTGGGCCGAAGGGCCTGTTTCCACACTGTAATGTAATTATCATCTTATGAAAAATATTCGATGGAAAGAATTGCAAGGTCTTTAGTGGGCATGACAGGATAGATACAGAAAGCTTGCTTACTCTTGTTAGACAGTCTAGGACCAGAGGGCATCACCTCAGATATAGCGGTTGCACATTTAAGACAGGGATAAGGAGGAATTTCTTCTCTCAGAGGGTAGTGAATTTGAGGCCTCAGAGAGCTGTCAAGGTTGGGTCATTAAGTATATTCAAAGCTGAGATGGACGGATGTTTAATCAGTTAAGGAATCAAGGGTTATGGGGAATAGGTAGGAAAATGGAAGGATATTAGATTGGCCATGGTCTTATTGAATGGCGAAGCAGACTCGATGGGCTGAATGGCCTACCTCAACTCATATGTCTCATTGTCTTATGAAAAAAAGGGTGGGATTAATTGGATAGCACCACCAGAGAGAGCTACCACAGACAAGATGGACTGAATGGTCTGTATTGGCACAGTATCATTCTGGGAGAAAGTGAGGACTGCAGATGCTGGAGATCAGAGCAGAAAATGTGTTGCTGGAAAAGAGCAGCAGGTCAGGCAGCATCCAAGGAACAGGAGAATCGACGTTTCGGGCATAAGCCCTTCTTCAGGAATGATTCCTGAAGAAGGGCTTATGCCCGAAACGTCGATTCTCCTGTTCCTTGGATGCTGCCTGACCTGCTGCGCTTTTCCAGCAACGCATTTTCAGCACAGTATCATTCTGTTTATCTCAACTCGCAGTAGGGGTCATAAGACAGTGACAGGAAACGGCTGCTTTGTTGATGGTCAGTTGTAGCAGTTTACCTTTGATCAATGTACTCATCACAGAGCAGGATCGAACCTGTGGCCTAACAATTCTTTAAGGTTTGGTCCAATCTGTGAGAGCATCTAGCAGAACAGCTGGAGAACTGTGTTTAGAACTTGTGTTCTAAACTACTCTTTGATTTACAGTCAAAAATAAACATCTCTGATTTACAACTTGAATGGCTTTCTTGAAGTGACATTTACTGTTATTGTTATTGCTTGCAGCACCGCCAACTATCATTATATTTATTGATATTCAGTAACATACTAAAATTGTCATCAATCATTATTATTAAACATATACTTTGCTGAATTTCACTTTAAAAGTGGTTTAAAATGGCTTCATTCCTCACAATTGGGATTAAATGGTTGTCTTACCTCAGGATATCAGTAAGTCAACCATCACGTACAGATTTGACTCCTGGCCTGTTACTTCTATAAGGTTAGTCAACTAGCCAGACAAGAAAGAATCTCATCATAGTGGTGACCAGTGGGTTCAAATGATAGGGAGCCCTAAGTGTTACAGAAATGAACCAGCAAAATATTTGAGCAATGGCTTTGAATTTGAAATAGAAAAATTATTGAGCCAGTTGGTACATAGTTAGGTGCAAAGTTCAATGCTATCTTAGGCTGAATCATTTTCAGCTGCTTCATCAATGGCCTTCCCTTCATTGAGAGTGAAGTGGGGATATTTGCAATGATTACACAATGTCAGCACCATTTTGGGACTCCTCAAGCAGACAATGTTCAAAAACAACAAGATCTGGACAATATCCAGACTTCAGCTGAAACATGGTAACTATCTTTAATACAACACAAGAGCCAGGTTGACCCCAACTAAGCAGTCTTCTTGACATTTAATGGCATTTCCATTACTGTGTTTCAGCATCTTGAGGAATGGTGGTGGGAGGCATCCTCACTGTTGACCAAAAACCTATCTGGACCCAAACAGAAATTGCTGGAAAAGCTCAGTAGGTCTGGCAGCATCTATGGAGAGAAATCAGAGTTAATACTTCAGGTCGAGCAACCCTTCCTCATCAGTTCTGAGGAAGGGTCACTGAAGCAGCAATTACTGTTTTATATGCTGTTGTGTTACTTTGGAACTTTGGAAAAAAAAGTCAAAACAACAACATTTTTAAAAGGGAAAGTAACAGACAATTGAAGCACATGGTGAGGTCAGTGCAGGAGAGAGAGAGAGAGAAAGAAACCCACACTGCTAACTGACACAACAGTGAATCTGCACAGTTACTGCCTTTGCTGTCGAATTCATGTATCGTTGGACATCGGAGTGCGTCTGGGAAAGTGAACAAATAGTGAAATTCACAACTAATCTTGGCGGACCCTGTTTGCGAGCGGTCCCTGCACAGAAACAGATAAGTGAATATTTTAAGCGTGGCCTTACAGTAAGTCTGCAGTAGTGAGTAGAATGTGTTATTTCTTGATTATATGTTTTAATGAGATATGTCTCTTGATTAAACTTAAAAAAAAACCCATAAATATTAATTTAAACTGGAGCAGTGTTTTGTAGAGGAATAAGACAATGCTATTTTCTGGGTCTGTTGATTGAAAGCAGCAAAAATGGCTTTAGTAGTGATATGCTCTTCTTGTCAGATGGGGGAGTTTAGGGAGAGTTTACGGGTTACTGAGGATTATATCTGCAATAAATGCCATTAGTTGCAAATCCTAACAGATCAAATGGATCAGTTGGAGACAGTTAGAGACAATGAAGAATTTACAAGAGCAAGGGGATGTGATGGATGGTAGTTATAGGAAGGGGGGAAAGTCTTAGATATAGTCACATAGATGGGCTAACTCCAGAAAAGATAAGAGAGATGGGCAGCTAGTGAAAGAGAGTCTTCTGTGGCTATCCTCATTTCAAACAAGTATGCTGTTTTGGAAAATGTAGGGAGTGATGGATTCTCAGGGGAACATAGCATGAACAGCCAATTTTCTGCTATTGAGACTGGTTCTAATGCAATGAGGGATATATTGGGTTACAATTGTGTTAAGGAACTCTCTAGTCTGAGGTAAAAACAGACATTTCTGTGGCTATAGCGAAAAATCAGAATGGAGTGTTGCTTCCCTGGTGCCAGGATCAAGGATGTGTCAGAGAGGGTACAGAATGTTCTCAAGGGGGAGAGGGGCCAGCAGGAGGTCATTGTACGCACTGGAACTAATGACATAGGAAGATTACAGAGAGTTGGGCAGGAATTTGAAAAGGAGGTCCTTGAGAGTAGTAATATCTGGATTACTCCCAGTGCTATGAGCTAGTGAGGTAGGAATAGGAGGATAAAGCAGATGAATGCATGGCTGAGGAGCTGGTGTGTGGGATAAGGCTTCACATTTTTGGAACATTGGAAGCTCTTTTGGGGTAGAAGTGACCTGTACAAGAAGGACAGATTGCACCCAAATTGGAAGGGACTAATATACTGGCAGGGAGATTTGCTAGATCTACTCGGGAGTATTTAAACTAGTAAGGTGGGGGGGTGGGACCCAAGGAGATAGTGAGGAAAGAGATCAATCTGAGACTGGGACAGTTGAGAACAGAAGTGAGTCAAACTGTCAGGGCAGGCAAGGACAAGGTAGGACTAATAAATTAAACTACATTTATTTCAATGCAAGGGGCCTAACAGGGAAGGCAGATGAACTCAGGGCATGATTAGAAACATGGGACTGGGATATCAATTACAGAAACATGGCTCAGGGATGGGCAGGACTGGCAGCTTAATGTTTCAGGATACAAATGCTACAAGAAGGATAGAAAGGGAGGCAAGAGAGGAGGGGGAGTGGCATTTTTGATAAGGGATAGCATTACAGCTGTACTGAGGGAGGATATTCCCGGAAATA
>NC_057719.1:13617812-13622470 GCF_004010195.1 Chiloscyllium plagiosum
GATGTAATCAGTATACCATACTCTGTCCAGCACCGCCCTGTGTCATGTAACCAGTATACCTTACTCTGTCCAGCACTGTCCTGTGTGATGTTACCAGTATACCTTACTCTGTCCAGCACCGCCCTGTGTGCTGTTACCAGTATACCTTACTCTGTCCAGCACCGCCCTGTGTGATGTAACCAGTATACCTTACTCTGTCCGGCACAGTCCTGTGTGATGTAACCAGTATACCTTACCCTGTCCAGCACCATCCTGTGTGCTGTTACCAGTATACCTTACTCTGTCCAGCACCGTCCTGTGTGCTGTTACCAGTATACCTTACTCTGTTCAGCTCCTTCCTGTGCGATGTAACCAGTATACCTTACTCTGTCCAGCACCGTCCTGTGTGCTGTTACCAGTATACCTTACTCTGTCCAGCACCGTCCTGTGTGATGTAACCAGTATACCTTGCTGTGTCCAAGTATTATTTCATGCCATGATCTGTGTATGGCCTTGTTTACAATGAGATGCTCGCAAACAAAGCTTTTCACTGTGCTTAGTTAAGTCGATAAATCAAATTAATTTCCCTCCGTTTGGCTATCTTCTACCTTCCGTCCTGATGCTTTCGTCTGATATTTTGCTATCTCTTCCATCCTCAACCTACCCCTATCTGGTGATGCTCCAGCCAGTGACTGTTAACTATCTGCATTAGCTTTCTGAATCGTTCCTTACTTGGATCATTACTAATTCCCGTGATTGTGTCGATGAGGTTGATGATGTGGAAAGGGAAATCTCAGACAGCTGTAACTTGTGTCACTCAATCTTTTGGGCCCATCCCTCACTCACTGCCCCTCCTTGAAGGCTTCACAGACAGACAGCAGACTGGGCTATTTAAGTAGCCGTGCCAACATTTCCCTCTTCACCGATACTGTTGATTCACGGACACATTCCGGGTGCAAATAAGTGCTGACCCCGTCATCAGTCACAAAGTCACAACAACAAAAGATGTGACCTTTTTGCAATAAAACTAGATTGCCCGCTGAGATCTGTCCGTGTTATTACCACAGCCAAATAATCCATCTTCTTCCTTATTCAACTCTATATTGCAGTGGACCCATAGGTTTTATAAATCATCAAGGCTTATCTAGGAGTATTAGTGCCAGAGGGCCTCTCTGTGCACTACAATATACAGCCTGCATCTCATACATATATATATATATTTTCATGCTCGCTGACTCGCAAATCATTTTTATTGCACATCTTGGTCCGGGGGTTCTATCAGCAAGCTATCAGCAAGTGTGTTCTGCAAGTTCCGCAATGATATATTACCAGCATGATCCTGGAAGATCACATTCGTGCCCGGAAAAGTCAACTGCCATTTTCCGGCATGAATTATTTAGCATCAGTGGGGACTATCACCAGCACTCCCTTCAAACTGTTCTTATTGCTTTAAGCTTCAGCAAGATTGGTTGTTTGATTCAGGTAGAAGACGAGCACTGCCTCATCCTGCTCGACCTCAGCGCCACCTTGCTCGACCCCTCTACCATCTCGAAGTTGCCTTTCCGCTCTCTGGTACTACACAAGCTGAAATTTCCTCTGATGAAATATTGGAAAGGCAGAAACCTTTGCGTTTGGTTGTCATCATTGAACTAACTCTTCAGCGGCTGGCATCCCATCACTGACACCCTTTTATCGACACACGAACAGGCTGTGACTATAATACTGCTTCAGACAGAGTCAGATAGCAGAGGGTCAGTATCACTGACACTCACCTCTTTATGTCAGCCAGGGCTCCCTGATTGGATCAGCTCCAATCAGGAAACTCATATTCTACGAGAAGCAGAAAGCTGATCTTGTTACAATCAATACATCGCCATTCGTTGGTGAGTGACTCCATCTCCCTCACTGTCCAAAACTTAAGGAGAACGTGAAGACTGCAGATGCTCGAGATCAGAGTCAAACAGTTTGGTGCTGGAAAAACACAGCCGGTCAGGCAGCATCGAGGAGCAGGAAACTCGCGCTTCAAACAGAAAAGCTTATGTTTGAAATGTCGACTCTCCTGCTCCATGGATACTGCTTGACCGGCTGTGCTTTTCCAGCACCACACATTTTGTCCAAGGTTTTACCAAATTGTACATGACTTTGGTGTCATATTTACTTACAAGGTGAGCTTCGAAGCAGATATCACTAAAACCATGTGCTTCAGCCTTTCTAACATCACCCATTGAATTGAATTTATTGTCACGTGTACCGAGACACAGTGAAAACTTTGACTTGCGAGCAATACAGGCAGATCACAGAGTTAAGTAACATAGATAGTAAATAATAGGTAAACAGCAGCAAAAACAAAACACAGATACAGGTGGATGTCAAGAGTTTGTGAGTCCACTCAGTATTCTAACAACAGTCGAGTAGAAACTGTTTCAAAACAGGCTGGTGTGTGCGTTCAGGCTTCTGTACCTTCTCCCTGATATTAGAAGTTGTAGAAAAACATTGCTAGGGTGGGATGGATCTTTGAGAATGCTGGTGGCCTTTCCTTGACAATGGGTCTGGTAATGGATTCTTTAGATGGGAGGTTGGCCTTTGTGATCGTCCGGGCCGAGTTCACCACTCTCTGTAACTGTCTCCGATCTTGAATGGTACGGTTACCATACCAGGTAGTGATACATCCAGACAGAATGCTCTCTAATGGCACACCTATAAAAATTGGCAAGGGTATTCACCGCCATGCCAAATTTCCTCAGCTGCCTGAGGAAGAAGAGACCTCGTTGGGCCTTTGTAGCCAGAGCACCCACATGAAGAGTCCAAGAAAGCTTGTTGTGGATGACCACTCCCAGGAGCTTGACACTCTCCACTCATTCCACCTCTGTGCTGTTAATGTCTAGGGAGGCATGAATAACATCCTACCAAAAGTCAATAATGCATTGCTGGCATTGAGAGCTAGGTTGTTCTCAGTGCACCATTTTTCCATGTCTTCCAACTCCAGAGTACTGTTTCGTCGCCATCTGAGATTTGACCGACTATGGTGGTGTCACCAGCGAACTTGTAAATGGCATTAATCTGGTATTTGGCGACACGGTCATGGGTATACAGTGAGTATAGTAGGGGGCCGAGTACGTACCCCTGGGGGGCTCCAGTGTTGAGTGTTAGTGAGGATGAAATATTGTCCCCAATCTTCACTGATTGTGGCCTGTGGGTCAGGAAACTGAGGATCCAATCGCAGAGAGTGGGGTTTAGTCTGAGATCACTAAGTTTAGTAATCAGTCTCGAGGGGATAATAGTGTTGAAAGCTGAACTGTTGTCAATGAGTAGGATTCTTACATAGCTGTTCTTCGTGTCAAGATGTTCCCAGGAGGAGTGAAGGGTAAGTGACATCGCATCTCACTTGGATCTGTTGGTCTGATAGACAAATTGGTTAAGAGTCATGGGGAAGCTGGAGTTGATTAATGCCACGACCTGACTTTCAAAGCACTTCATGACCACCGAAGTTAGGGCCTCTAGGTGGTAGTCATTGAGACATGCTGCATGAGCCTTCTTAGTTACAGGGATAATGTTGGCCCTCCTGAAACAGACAGGGACAGTGGCCTGTTGCAGGGAGAGGTTGAAGATGTATGAGAAGACCTCTGCCAGTTGATCTGCGCTGATTTGCTGCTCCAGGTCCAGCCAAGATTTTTGCAAAAGTGTTGGCTGCTCTCCAGGTAAGTTTTGATAAATTTCATGTCAGGCAGGTTTCTAATGGGAGTGTTTCATGTCGGTTCTCCTTCCTGGGGCAAGTCTCTCGGGTCCCTCCATTTTCTGGCAGGCCCCAAGCCTGGGGCTTGTAGGCTGCCTCCAGTGGGTCCTAAGCAAACTCCCTCCTGTAAAAAAACACACACACAGAAAATTATCTGTTAGATTCCCAAGATTCCCTTCGGCCTACCAAGTCCACACCGACTGTCCGAAGAGTACCCACCCAGACACATCTCCCTACATTTACCCCAACTATTGCACCTAACACAATGGGCAATTTAACATGGCCAATTCACTTGACCTGCACATCTTCAGACTCATGGGAGGAAACCCACGCAGGCACAGGGAGAATGTGCAAACTCCACACAAACAGTCACCCAAGGCTGGAATCGAACCCGCGTCCATGGTGCTGTGAAGCAGCAGTGCCAACCACTGAGCCACCGTGTCACCCCAATGGACCCCTGCACTGGGTCCTAAGCAGACCTTCTGCAAAAAATATGCTAAACTGCAACCTACCTGCTCCACAGGGTCTTCGGACAGATCACCTAACTGGAAGTGGTCACAATCCACTCCCAGACCACCAGGCACTAAATGTAAGAAACCTGCAAAGAAACCATCTCAGTTCATCTGCAGCTGAAGTAGTTTGCCATAAGCAGTGCAGTGCAGAGAATACAATAATGCCCTGGGAGTTGATTGCATGTCAAGGTCCTGGACTACATGCTGAGGAACACACTAAAGCTTGGGGCAGCTGCTGCCAAGGCACAGTACGGAAAGACTACTATCTGAGGCCTTCCTGCGAAAGTTAGATGGGGGTCCATTCAGTTATCAGAACCCCCTGGTGCTTCAAATGCATGTAAATGTAGTCTTGTACATGTAAGTGATGTCATAGAGTCATAGAGTCATAGAGATGTACAGCATGGAAACAGACCCTTCGGTCCAACCCGTCCATG
>NC_057719.1:13622498-13624277 GCF_004010195.1 Chiloscyllium plagiosum
CAACCCAATCTAGTCCCACCTGCCAGCACCCGGCCCATATCCCTCCAAACCCTTCCTATTCATAAAACCATCCAAATGCCTCTTAAATGTTGCAATTGTACCAGCCTCCACCATATCCTCTGGCAGCTGATTTCATACACATACCACCCACTGCGTGTAAAAGTTGCCCCTTATGTATCTTTTATATCTTTCCCCTCTCACCCTAAACCTATACCCTCTAGTTCTGGACTCCCTGACCCCAGGGAAAAGACTTTGTCTATTTATCCTATCCATGCCTCTCATAATTTTGTAAACCTCTATAAGGTCAACCCTCAGCCTCCGACACTCCAGGGAAAATAGCCCCAGCCTGTTCAGCCTCTCCCTGTAGCTCAGATCCTCCAACCCTGGCAACATCCTTGTAAATCTTTTCTGAACCCTTTCAAGTTTCACAGCATCTTTCCGATAGGAAGAAGACCAGAATTGCACGCAATATTCCAACAGTGGCCTAACCAATGTCCTGTACAGCCACAATGTGACCTCCCATCTCCTGTACTCAATACTCTGACCAATAAAGGAAAGCATACCAAATGCTGCCTTCACTATCCTATCTACTGTGACTCCACTTTCAAGTAGCTAATAACCTGCACTCCAAGTTCTCTTTGTTCAGCAACACTCCCAAGGACCTTACCATTAAGTGTATAAGTCCTGCTAAGATTTGCTTGCCCAAAATGCAGCACTTCACATTTATCTGAATTAAACTCCATCTGCCCTTCTCAGCCCATTGGCCCATCTGGTCAAGATCTTGTTGTAATCTGAGGTAACCCTCTTCGTTGTCCACTACACCTCCAATTTTGGTGTCATCTGCAAACTTACTAACTGTACCTCTTATGCTCGCATCCAAATCATTGATGTAAATGACAATGTCTTTGGCTTGTTTGGATAGAGTCAAATGCCAGTGTCTGTTTGTTTCCTTGAAATCCTGCTGGACAGACCCAAACTGCATTTGTGACTATGTGTGTGTACAAAGTTACTTTTTATGAATAAAATATAGTTTTGAAATGAATACAAATTATATCTGTACCCTTCTCAATCAGAAGTGGAAAAACAGGGAACTTGCAGAGAGCTACTGACAGAATTGTAATGCCTCTGATGCTGTGGGGTGACATTTCTGTCTCACAGAGCCAGGGAGCCAGGTTCGGTTCCAGCCTTGGGGAGTCTAGGTGGAGTTTGTATGCTCTCTCCACGTCTGTTTGGATTTCTGTTTGATGCTATAGTTTCCTCCCATAGTCCAAAGATGTGCAGGTGAGGTGGATGAATCATGACAAACAAGGGATTACAGGGATATGGTGGGATGCTCTTTGGAGGGATGGTGCAGACTTGAGGGGCCAAATGGCCTCTTTCCACACTGTAGGGATTCTTTGAACTGCTGACTTCATTCCAACATGGACTGAAACATGATGATTGTCAAGTTGATGCGCACCGCCCATTGGCCGACCACTTCAACTCCCCCTCCCAGTCCCCCAAGGACGTGGGAGTCCTGGGCCTCCTCCACCAACAAATCCAAGCCACCCTCCAAATGGAGAAAATTGCCTCATCTTCTGCCTTGGGACCCTTCAACCACATGGCATCAACATCGACTTCACCAGTTTCCAAATCTCCCCTCCCCACAGATCCAACTCTCCAACTTGGCACCACCCTCTTGGCTTGTCCTACCTGTTCATCTTCATTCACCGCCTAAACACTTCACCCTCCCCACTGTCCTATCACAATTACCCCCTCCCCCACCTGCATCCACCTATT
>NC_057719.1:13624313-13631065 GCF_004010195.1 Chiloscyllium plagiosum
TTATCATTCAGGCCCCTTCCCCCACCACATTCCTAATGAAGGGCTTATGCCTGAAATGTCGTCTCTCCTGCTCCTCGGATGCTGCCTGACCTGCTGGGCTTTTCCAGCACCACTCTCTGCTCCTTGGAAGCTGCCTGACCTGCTAGGCCTTTCCAGCACACTCTCTGCTCCTCAGAAGCTGCCTGACCTGCTGGGCTTTTCCAGCACACTCTCTGCTCCTCGGAAGCTGCCTGACCTGCTGGGCCTTTCCAGCACACTCTCTGCTCCTCGGAAGCTGCCTGACCTGCTGGGCTTTTCCAGCACACTCTCTGCTCCTCGGAAGCTGCCTGACCGGCTGGGCTTTTCCAGCACACTCTCTGCTCCTCGGAAGCTGCCTGACCTGCTGGGCTTTTGCAGGTCAGAATTTTTTGATCCGGCCCCCACGCACCCTCCCAAACATGTTCAGATTACACATTAGCTTACCATTGCAGATGAGATTGGTGATGGTCTTTGAGTGGTCTTAAATGTCTTTTTCTTTAGCTTCTGCTTGATATAAACCCATTTGTTACTGGGGATTAAAATTAGTCCCCATTCTCACCTCACAAAAAATTTAATCATACAGATAAATTAAAGAAACATAGACAGCCATAGTCTGAATACGGCTCAGCCACACAGGCTCTTTGACAGCTTTCTGGGTGCATTCTAGTGACCTGTGTGAGAACTGAAGACAGTCCATCCAATGAATCCTGTGTTACCCAACAAGAGTGCATGTGCTATTGACTGAAACTTGAGTTCACCAGGGTCCCAACCTTTCTCTTTGCTCTAAAATAGCTTCAATTGCACCAGAAAGGGTCAGGAGTGGATCTCCTGAACATATTTACAGCACAATGCCTGACAATTCTGTCCCCAGCCTTTTATTCGTTTCACCTTAAATTACTTCAATAGCAAGAGGAAGAGATAGAGAAGAAGAGAGATTTTGAACATTTTTCACAACAATCATAACAAGTCTTGTAAAGCTCAATGTTACATAAAATCTTTTCTCTCATTGATTCTTTGTTAATGAGTTTGCAGGCTATAGACTCGAGCAGTACGGTGGCTCAGTGGTTAGCACTGCTTCCTCACATCGCCAGGGACCTGCATTGGATTCCAGCCCCAGGTGACTATCTGGGTGGAGTTTGCACATTCTTCCTGTGTCTGTGTTGGTTTCCTCTGGGTGCTCCAGTTCCATCTCACAGTCCAAAGAACCTCAGACTACAAAGGGATCTTGATCAGATGGGCCAATGGGCTGAGGAGCGGCAGATGGAGTTCAATTTAGATAAACGTGAGGTGCTGCATTTTGGGAAAGCAAATCTTAGCAGGACTTATACACTTAATGGTAATGTCCCACAGAGAGTTGCTGAACAAAGAGACCTTGGAGTGCAGGTTTATAGCTCCTTGAAAGTAGAGTCGCAGGTAGTGGTATGCTTTCTTTTATTGGTCAGAGTATTGAGTACAGGAGTTGGGAGGCCATGTTGCGGCTGTTCAGGACATTGGTTTGGTCACTTTTGGAATATTGCATGCAATTCTGGTCTCCTTCCTATCGGAAAGATGTTGTGAAACTTGAAAGGGTTCAGAAAAGATTTACAAGGATGTTGCCAGGGTTGGAGGATTTGAACTATAGGGAGAGGCCGAACAGGCTGGGGCTGTTTTCCCTGGAGTGTCAGAGGCTGAGGGGTGATCTTGTAGAGGTTTATAAAATGATGAGGGGCATGGATAGGGTAAATAGGCAAAGTCTTTTCCCTTGTGTCGGGGAGTCCAGAACTAGAGGGTATAGGTTTAGGGTGAGAGGGGAAAGATACACTAAGAGACCTAAGGAGCAACTTTTTCACGCAGAGGGTGGTGCACCTCTGGAATGAGCTGCCAGAGGAAGTGGTGGAGGCTGGTACAATTGCAACATTTAAGAAGCATTTGGATGTATATATGAAGAGGAAGGGTTTGGAGGGATATGGGGTCGGTTGTTGGCAGGTGGGACTAGACTGGGTTGGGATATCTGGTCGGCATGGTGAATTGGACCGAAGGGTCTGTTTCCGTGATGTACATCTCTATGACTCTCTGACTCTGTGTGGATTGGCCATGGAAAATGTAGGGTTACAGGGGTATGGTAAGGAAGTGGGCCTTGGTTGGATGCTCTTCAGAGGGCTGGTGCACACTCAATGTGCTGAATGGCTCTATCTGCACTGTGGCATTCTATGATTTCACTTCAGAGTAATACCAGTAAAAATATTTTTGATACTGAGCCATGCAGGAGATATCTGGACAGATAAACAAGTGCTTGATCGGAGAAGCAGGTTTAAAGAGTGTCCGAAAGAGGTAGAGAGGCAGGGAGGTTTAAGGAGAAAATTTCAGAGCTAAGGGTTCAGGTTACTGATTACAAGGCCACTAACATTGAAGCAATCAATGCTGGAAATGTGTACGAGCTCTGAGTATAAACAAGATGCAAACATTGAGCACACAGTTGATACAACACATCTTTCAAATGTTTTATAGCTCATGCTGCGTGAGTCATGTGTCTGTCCAGACTGGCAGAAATATGGTATTATCAGTTATATTGGTGATTAAATGATTGAGATATGCAAAATTGTGAGGAGTCGAGATAGAGTAGAGAGGAGGAACCTGTTTCCCTTGGCAGAGAGTTAAAAACAACAGGGTTCATAGATTCAAACTAAGTGGCAGAAAGATTAGAAGGGACACAAGGAAAACATTTTTATGCAGTGGGTGATGGGATTCTGGAATTCACTGCCTTAGTTGATGGTGGAGGGAAAGACCCCAAACTCATTTAAAAAGTCCCTGGGTCTCCATCCCAAGCACTGTAGACTACAGGGTTTTAGGCCATTTTAATTGACTGCTTTTAAAACTTAAGTTTCTTTGGATCTGGAAGAAAGGTATTCATAAGGGAAAGATTATTTTTCAAATCGACCTTGTTGAGATCAACTAAGGGGGTGGGTGAATAAACAAGCATACCAGTTCATCTGTCACCTCCTGGGAGCTGAACAATGTGCATTATCCTGTCCTGGGGAAGCTTGCCTAGGACTGGGTGTAAAACAATGAAGACTGGGTTCTTGATGAGACTGATATAGATTCCCCTACAGTGTGGAAACAGGCCCTTCGGCCCAACTAGTCCACCGTCTGAAGAGTAACCCACCCAGACCCATCCCCCCTGACTAATGCACCCAACTCTATGGGCAATTTAGCATGGCCAATTCACCTGACCTGCACATCTTTAGACTGTGGGAGGAAACCGGAGCACCTGGAGGAAACCCACGCAGACACGGGGAGGATGTGCAAACTCTAGTTAGACAGTTCCCCAAGGCTGGAATCAAACCCGGGTCCCTGGTACTGTGAGGCAGCAGTGCTAACCACTGAGCCACCGTGCCACCCCATATCTTGAAGTTCATTAACTACACTGTTTATAGTACTCAGACTTTCACATAGTCTGGATTCTAAAACGTTATTTTTTTAATCAACTGGATTGTACAAACTATGACAAACCTCTGGTTCAGGTGGGACTTGCATATGGACTTTCTGACCCAGAGGTAGGGACATTACCACTGCACCACAAGATGTCCATACTCTGGGATTTATGCTTACTGATGTTGCAGCTACATTGTATGACTGTGACACCACACATTGGCATCAGTTCGCTCAGTTGGCTGACCTGCAGTGCAATGTGATGCCAACAGTGTGGGCTCAATGGCTGAGGTTATCATGAAGGACTCACCTTCTCAGCCTTGCCCCTCATATGAGGCATAGTTACCCTCAAATTAAACCACCACCAGTCATTCCTCTTCAATGAGAGAGTGGGGTAACGGTTACACTACTTTGACTGACGAGACACTACACTGACTCAATTGCTGCTGAAGGTCAGACAAGCATCTTTATACTGCAATAGCGGATATTTACATGTTGTCTACTGTCTTAAAGGTCCATTGCTTTTCTGAGCTGAAATCTGTGCAATAATACAAGAGTCACCATTTACAACATTGTTCACTAAGCCCTGCCACCCTTGTTGCATTCAGCCCCATTAGGTACAAACACATGATCTCCCCCATTTACATGGTATCTATGGTGCTAAGGACCAGAACAAACCACCTTCAAATATATCAAGGAATGGCTTAAACCCTAACTTTTATCTGATTTAAAGGCGAGTGCTTAAGGTGCTATACTCCTGATGGAACTCGATTGGTTACACTGCTCAGCTTAAGGCAAAATGCATTTCATTCACTCGGTGTTTTATTCATACCCTACAGTTAAAATACAAACAAAAGAAAGAAAAATTGGAATAACTTAAATCCGAATGGAAAACTTAACAGAATAATAGATTATTTAACGACTAAACAGCAACTGTACCAATATAGTAGCATCCCTTAAACACACCCTTGGCAAAGGCAAAGTCAATAAAACAGATTGTCTCACAGGTAATTCTGGCAGGAGAGAGAGAACCCAAGCTTTTAGCTGTGACAGAGAGAGAGAGAGAGAGATAGTGAGATAGTGAGAGAGAGAGAGATAGCGAGAGAGAGAGAGATAGCGAGAGAGAGCAATAGCGAGAGAAGAATAGCGAGAGAGATGGCGCGCAAGAGAGAGAGAGAGACATAGCAAGAAAGCAAGAGAGAGAGAGAGAGAGAGCTTCCACAATCAGTTTCAAAACCCCAACAATTACTGTGGGAGCCTGACCCCACCCATTCATGCTGCTTCTGTTGTTCCCAAGGCCTCATAAGCTTTACTTTAGTGCTTGGAAGAGACATTTCATCACCAGTGGCTCAAAACCTCGCATTCAAAAAAAAGGACAAAATATGCCTCTTAAAGCCATTGTATCTTCATAATGGGTGGGGGGGGGGGGGGGTTATGGAACAAAAAGCACCTCTTCCAAGAAAGATGTTGTTAAATATGGTTAGGTAAAGCCAGACTCCTCTCCAACAGCTTGCCACTTATTGGCCTGTCCTCCCATCTGAGTCCCAGAGGTTTTGTTGGACATTTTGCTTTGATCTGAGTGTTGGAGTTTGGAGCTGCTGCTGACATATTTTCTGCCTTTGTGTGTGAATATGAAACAGAGACAGAGAGAAAAATGCGTCCACAGCTATACTATCCACTGCTCTCCTGTGGATTTATAACAGAGTGCTGCCCTTTGAAGTCAGTCATCTGCATTGTCATTGAACTCTGCTCAGTGAAGGATATTCTCCGAACAGGACTCACCAAAGCATATCACCCATTGAAACTAGTCATCAAAGGCTTTGTTCTGTCTCTCCATGCGGTCTAGAGTGTTGTCACCTGACAGAATTCAGTGAGCCAATATTGTATACTGATTTTGACCTGTAAAATTCCTGAAACAAAAATCTCCGGTCACCAATCACTGCTGCACTATAATCTCACTCACTGAGCCTTACTAGTCATTGAAGGGTAGAATGGTAACATGATTGGACTGCTCTCATGGTGTTTACTGTTTTCTCTTCAAGTCTTTACTGGGAAGGAATGTCTATAAATGATAATTCAGGAAGGATAAAGAATCCTATGCCTGAGAACCTTCAGTGCAGGCTCCATCTTACAGTTGACAAAGCGAGTATTGCTTGTTTTCATATTTGAACAGTGTCTCACTGAATGTTTTGGCCCTTCTTACCCTGAATCCACCATTTTTAGAATTTCCTGACCGCAAATTAAAACAAATTGCATTTTATTCATCCGCCCAATAACACAGGAAGTACCTGAACAGCACAGACCCTAAAATCCTTCAGGTTCAATCCCTGCTATGTCCCAGTTCTGAGGTAGGGCCACTTGACCCAAAATAGGCAAAAGAGAGGACTGCAGATGCCGGAAAGCAACACAGCAGGTCAAGCAGCATCTGAGGAGCAGGAAAATCAATGTTTTGGGCAAAAGCCATTCATCAAGAATGGAGACAGGGAGCCGGTGATGAGCGGTGTCCCGCAGGGTTCGGTGCTGGGGCCACAGCTGTTCGCATTATATATTAATGATTTGGATGAGGGAACCGGGGGCATTCTAGCGAAGTTTGCCGATGATAGGAAGTTAGGTGGACAGGCAGTAGTACTGAGGAAGTGGGGAGGCTACAGAAGGATCTAGACAGGTTGGGAGAAAGGTCCAGGAAATGGCTGATGGAATTTAACGTGAGCAAGTGCGAGGTCTTGCACTTTGGCAAAAAGAATAAAAGCATAGACTACTTTCTAAATGGTGAGAAAATTAATAAAGCCAAAGCACAAAGGGATCTGGGAGTGCTAGTCGAGGATTCTCTAAAGGTAAACATGCAGGTTGAGTCCGTGATTAAGAAAGCGAATGCAATGTTGTCGCTTATCTCAAGAGGGTTGGAATATAAAAGCAGAGATGTACTACTAAGACTTTATAAAGCTCTGCTTAGGCCCCAGTTGGAGTACTGTGTCCAATTTTGGTCCCCACACCTCAGGAAGGACATACTAGCACTGGAACGTGTCCAGCGGAGATTCACACGGATGATCCCTGGAATGACAGGTCTAACATATGAGGAACGGCTGAGGATACTGGGATTGTATTCGTTGGAGTTTAGAAGATTAAGGGGAGACTTAATAGAGACGCACAAAATAATACATGGCTTGGAAAAGGTGGATACTAGGAAATTGTTACAGTTAAATGTGGAGACTAGGACCCGTGGACACAGCCTTAGAATTAGAGGGGGTCATTTCAGAACAGAAATGCGGACACATTTCTTCAGCCAGAGAGTGGTGGGCCTGTGGAATTCATTGCCACGGAATGCA
>NC_057719.1:13631619-13638195 GCF_004010195.1 Chiloscyllium plagiosum
ATGTAGCAAAGAGTACAATGGATGAATGGGGGTGGGGATGGAGGTGATAGGTCAGAGAGGAGAGTGGAGCGGATAGGTGGGAAGGAAGATTGACAGGTAGGACAGGTCATGGGGACAGTGCTGAGCTGGAAGGTTGGAACTGGAGTAAGGTGGGGGGAGGGGAAATGACGAAACTGGTGAAGTCCACATTGATGCCGTGGGGTTGAAGTGTTCCGAGGCGGAAGATGACTCGGTCCTAAATGTTCACTCTGATTTCTATCCACAGGTGCTGCCAGACCTGCTGAGTATTTCCAGTAATTTCTATTTTTGTCTGTGATTTGCAGCACACACGGTTCTTTCGGGTTGTGTTCTATGAGGGAATAGTTCAGAAGGAGTTAAAGTTGATGTTGCATTAGGTTCCACCCACTCTAACGATAGAATCACATAGCGTGAAAGAAGTCCTTTTGCTTATCGAGTCTGCATTGACAAAAACTATCCTAAAGGTACACTAGTCCCACTTTCTACCACTTGGCCAATAGTCTTGAATATTATGACATTTCAATGCTCATCCATGTACGTTTTTGCAGGTTGTGAGGTTTCTTGCCTCAACCACCCTGTACCCCCCCCCAAGACAGTGCATTCCAGATAGTGTTAAACAGATCTGCCTGAGTCTCTGAGAAGGGGTTGTGGGTTCTGCACAGCTCCTGAGAGCCTGAAGTGAATATGCCGAGAAAGTTATGCAGAATGTATCTAGTAGAACATACAATGAAATAAACTACCTTCTTGTGTAAGACACGTGCCTCTTTTGTTTCAACTTACCAGCGGACTATCCTTCGCAGCTGATAAGCAGACAGGCTCTCGACTCAACATAGGAAAAGGAGATTGGTGGAGAGTGCTATGCAGTCCAGCATAAGACAGTAGGTACATTGCAATCCAGTGCAATACACTGGACAAGGAACACCATTCAGGGTTCCCACCTCCTGACTGTTGCCTGGTTTCCACGTCTGATATACAAATGACTCAGGATGAAGTCATCATTAAGTTCAAAATTGAGGCAGGCAGGCTGATGATGCTCACTCCCAAGCTTCACACATCAATAATAGCAACTCTATCAGTTATTTGAGTACACCCAGTATATGTGCAGCTCCATTGCAATGAGGAGTCAGTCACTGCAAAATTCAATGCCATTGTTATGAATATTTCAGTCGCCTCCAAACCAGCAGTCATGACTCTCATTAATATACAGTCCATGCCTATTACCACCATGTTATGAAATGTTGAGACATTTTTTTTTGTATCTAAATGCTCCAATTAATGCCTTTTCTTTATCTGTAAAGTTTAAACACACAGGGCAGACCTCCCCACACCACGAGCAGTAGGTAAAGGGATTATCAGTTGTTTTCTATTTGTTTGTGGGGTACGGGCTTCACTGGCTAAGTTAGCTTTTGGAGCCCATCTCTAATTACCCTTGAGGAGCTGCCTTGTTGAACCACTGCAGTCCTGTGTGGTAGAGGGACACCTGCAGTGCTGTTAGGAGGGCATTTCCAGAAATTTGACCGAACCACAGTGAAGAAACAGTGATTTAATTCCAAGTCAGGATGTTGTGTGGCTTGGAGGGCAACTTACAGATGGTGGTGCTTCGATGTATCTGTTGCCTACTGTCTTTGAGATGGTTGATGCTTGAATTGCTGGTAATGTGAGGTATTGACTCAGACCCTCAGTGTGAGGGAGGGGTACAGCAATGAAGCATGATTGATGAAGATTATTGGTAGGTGTGTGATGCATTCTGGGTCAGTTAGGAGGACATGAGTCTAATAGTGCACTTTGTGTGATATGCCATTTGAAGTTGAATTTATCGACATTAACCACTCATGTAAAATCATTGAGCTCCAATTGACACTGCTTTCAGGTCCAGGCCTACACTGCTGTTATACAGCTGCATGGATATCTGCACCATTACTTTCACAGAGTTTGTCCAGAGGGTGCTGACTAGATCCTGGAATCACGGAGAGGAGCAGGCTGCCCAATGCTTGCACACGGTGACTGAATCAGAAACAACTCTCACGGGCTAGTTGTAAACTCTTGAAAGCAGTTTTAAAACTTTGCCTTCAGGAAAGGCACAGTGTGGGACCAGATTGGCAGAGAAATTCATCGAACGAGACAAAGGATCACAGTCAGTAGCATTGCACTTCAAAAATGGAATTTAATAATAACTTTCACTGCCTAAAACGTATGGATTATCCCAGATGATCAGAGTAATCAGCTACCTGTCAAAGGCAAGGGTCCTGGAGCTCAGTCTGAAATACAGTGTTATAAAGCCCATTTAAGGTCATGATACATCTGACAATGTGACCTTTCCCCTCTTCCTTTTACTGGATTTTCTGCTGTTAAAGTGTTTTATGGATCTTTCTAACTGCTCCATAAATATCAATAAAACTCAGAAGTGATAGTCATGAAGCATGGCTAATAGATCTTTTGTTTCTTTATTATCATATGCATCAATGAATCTCTATCTACTTAACTGAATGTTAGGAATGTGTACTAAATCTTCATAATTTGTGATGAACAAAATCAACAGCTTCCACTTAGCAAGCACACTGTAAACAGTATCACAACCCATGCCATGGAAGTTTTCCTTGTTCTGACACTGGGCTGCTCTCTTTCTCTCTCTCTCTCTCTCTCCTTCTCCCCACCCACACTAACAGCAGCACTGACATGTTAACACACGGTCTACAAACCCACTGACCACCAGCCTGTCCCCAGAACGGAATTCTCCAACTGCAGCAGAATCACTGTGAGCCAATGTTCCTCACGCTCTGAGCTACAGGCAACACTCCCATTATTCACCAAGGCAATCGAAACACTAACAAAACGCTGGGAATGTTTGGCTTGGATATGGTTCTCTTGGGAATGTGATTTCATTAGTGATACCAAAATCAAACAGCAGAGGACAAGATGCCTGCAATAAAGATCTATTTAAACAACAACTTGTATTGATTGATCAAAATTCGTCAAACAGTTTTTTAAAAAAACAACATTTGTTTGTGAAATATGATCACCTCCGGTAAGGCCTGCATTAAGTGCCCATTTCTTATTTCCCTCAGGGGTCGGAGTGGGGGGGGTGGGAGGTTGGGGTTGGCAGGGGCAGTGCTGAGCTGTCTTCTTGAAGAGCTGCAGACCTGTCGGGAAGGAGGCAGTGACAGGCGACAGTGGGAGCAGCTGTGACAGGGAGAAATGCAGCAACAGAAGACAGAGTGATGGGTGATGGGTGACAGGAAGTTTTGCAGCATCACCACTCCCCCCTCACCCCCAGCTCCCCACCATCTAGCGTTCAGGCTGAGGGCGCACATAAATTTACCAAGTGACCTTGGCATCACTCCCCTCACCTCCCACCCCACCCCAACTACCCCTCTCCCAAGCATCATCAAATTGGAAGACATTTTAAGGTAGTGGGTGCAGCCTACATTGAGTGTGGCTCAGTGGTTAGCACTGCTGCCTTATAGTGTCAGGTGCCTGGGTTTGATTCTAGCCTCAGGTGGCTGTGTGGAGTTTGCATGTTCTCCGTGTGCTCCAGTTTCCTCCTACAGTCCAAAGATGAGCAGGTAAGGTGAACTGGCCATGCTAAATTGTCCAAAATATTCAAGGGTGTGTAGGTTGGGTGCATTAGTCAGGGATTGAATGGTAGGAGAATGGGTCTGGGTGGGTTACTCTTTCGAGGGTTGGTGTTGGCTTGTTGGGCCAATGGAGAAGGTGAGATCTGCAGATGCTGGAGATCAGAGCTGAAAATGTGTTGCTGGAAAAGCGCAGCAGGTCAGGCAGCATCCAAGGAGCAGGAGAATCGATGTTTCGGGCATGAGCCCTTCTTCAGGAATGTCAAAGGGCTTGTTTCCATACTGTAGAAATTCCAACAATTCCTTTGAGTCGGCCCACTTCCTCCAAATCTGTTGTCATAGGAACTCATGAGGATGTTTGCCATGCTTGCCTTGTTGGTGGGATCGATGGAATATTCTTTGTCCAATCTCACTTAGGCTCCCTCCCTCAGCTCTTTCTTCAAGTGAATGCTATTTCCACCTTTTGTTCCTAACTGGGCTGTTTCATCGACCTTCGTTCCAATTTGCACACTTCCCTCGATTTGACATACCCATTGCTCATTCTTCCTTCTCTCTCTCAACTTTCCTAGCTCCATTTCTGGGAACAAGCTGGCAATAATTACTTAATAAAATCCCATGAACTCTCACAGCTACCTCAATGCTGTTTCCTCTGATTCATAGACTCATAGAGTCATAGAGATGTACAGCATGGAAACAGAACCTTTGGTCCAACCCGTCCATGCCGACCAGATATCCCAACCCAATCTAGTCCCACCTGCCAGCACCCGGCCCATATCCCTCCAAACCCTTCCTAGTCATATACCCATCCAAATGCCTCTTCAATGTTTCAATTGTACCAGCCTCCACCACTTTCTCTGGCAGCTCGTTCCATACATGTACCATCCTCTGTGTGAAAAAGTTGTCCCTTAGGTCTCTTTTATATCTTTCCCCTCTCACTCTAAACCTACGTCCTCTAGTTCTGGACTCCCCGATCGCAGGGAAAATACTTTGCCTATTTATCCTATCCATGCCCCTCATAATTGTGTAAACCTCTATAAGGTAACCTCTCAGCTTTCGACACAGCCTGTTCAGCCTTTCCCTATAGCTCAAATCCTCCAACCCTGGCAACATCCTTGTAAATCTTTTCTGAACCCTTTCAAGTTTCACAACATCTTTCCAACAGGAAGGAGACCAGAATTGCATGCAGTATTCCAACAGTGGCCTAACCAATGGCCTGTAGAGCTGCAACATGACCTCTCAACTCCTGTACTCAGTACTCTGACCAATAAAGGAAAGCATACCAAATGTGACTCCACTTTCAAGGAGCTACGAACCTGTACTCCAAGTTCTCTTTGTTCAGGAACACTCCCTAGGACCTTACCATTAAGTGTGTAAGTCCTGCTAAGATTTGCTTTCCCAAAATGCAGCACCTTGCATTTATCTGAATTAAACTCCATCTGCCAATTCTCAGCCCATTGGCCCATCTGGTCAAGATTCTGTTGTAATCTCAGGAAACCCTCTTTGCTGTCCACTAAACCTCCAATTTTGGTGTCATCTGCAAACTTACTAACTGTACCTCTTATGTTTGCATCCAAATCATTTATGTAAATGACAAAAAGTAGAGGACCCAGCACTGATCCTTGTGGCACTCCACTGGTCACAGGCCTCCAGTCTGAAAAACAACCCTCCACTACCACCCTCAGTCTTCTACCTTTGAGCCAGTTCTGTATCCAAATGGCTAGTTCTCCCTTTATTCCATGAGATCTAGACTTACTAATCAGTCTCCCATGGGGAACCTTGTCGAACGCCTTACTGAAGTCCACATAGATTACATCTACCACTCTGCCCTCATCAATCCTCTTTGTTACTTCCTCAAAAAACTCAATCAAGTTTGTGAGACATGATTTCCCACACACAAAGCCATGTTGACTATCTCTAATCAGTCCTTGCTTTTCCAAATACATGTCCCTCAGGATTCTCTCCAACAACTTGCCCACCACCGAGGTCAAGCTTACCGGTCTATAATTCCCTGGCTTGTCCTTACCACTCTTCTTAAACAGTGGCACCACGTTTGCCAACCTCCAGTCTTCCGGCACCTCACCTGTGACTATCGTTGATACAAATATCTCAGCAAGAGGCTCAGCAATCACTTCCCTAGCGTCACAGAGTTCTCGGGTACACCTGATCAGGTCCTGGGGATTTATCCACCTTTACCCATTTCAAGACATCCAGCACTTCCTCCTCTGTAATCTGGGCATTTTGCAAGATTTCACCATCTATTTGGAGAAAGTGAGGACTGCAGATGCTGGAGATCAGAGCTGAAAATGTGTTGCTGGAAAAGCGCAGCAGGTCAGGCAGCATCCAAGGAGCAGGAGAATCGACGTTTCGGGCATGAGCCCTTCTTCAGGAATGAGGAAAGTGTGCCACACCTGCTTGGCATACTTTTCTCATTCCTGAAGAAGGGCTCATGCCCGAAACATCGATTCTCCTGCTCCTTGGATGCTGCCTGACCTGCTGCAATTCACCATCTATTTCCCTACAGTCTATATCTTCCATATCCTTTTCCACAGGAAATACTGATGCAAAATATTCATTTCGTATCCCCCCATTTTCTGTGGCTCCACACAAAGGCTGCCTTGCTGATCTTTGAGGGGCCTTAATCTCTCCCTTGTTACCCTTTTGTCCTTAATGTATTTGTAAAAACCCTTTGGATTCTCCTTAATTCTATTTGCCAAAGCTATCTCATGTCCCCTTTTTGCCCTCCTGACTTGCCTCTTAAGTATATTCCTATTTCTTTTATACTCTTCTAAGCATTCACTCGATCTATCCTGTTTATATCTGACATATGCTTCCTTCTTTTTCTTAACCAAACCCACAATTTCTTTAGTCATCCAGCATTCCCTATACCTACCAGCCTTCCCTTTCACCCTGACAGGAATATACTTTCTCTGGATTCTCATTATCTCATTTCTGAAGGCTTCCCATTTTCCAGCCGTCCCTTTACCTG
>NC_057719.1:13638838-13655060 GCF_004010195.1 Chiloscyllium plagiosum
TCTTTCCTCACCCCCCCCCCCCCCCCCATTCCCCACCCCCCCCACCTTACTGTGCAATTCCTCCCGAGCAGTTCTAGCAAGTCTCCCTGCCAGTAAACTAGTCCTCTTCCAATTTAGGTGCAATCCATCCTTCTTGTACAGGTCACTTCTACCCCAAAAGAGATTCCAATGATCCAAAAATGTGACTCCCTCTCCTATACACCAACTCCTCAGTTATGCATTCATCTGCTCTATCTTCCTATTCCTGCCCTCACCAGCTCATAGCACTGGGAGTAATCCAGATATTACTACTCTCGAGGACCTCCTTTTCAAATTCCTGCCCAAATTGCTGTAATTTCCCTTCAGAATCTCATCCTTTTCCCTTCCTATGTTGTTGGTTCCAATGTGGACAATGACCTCTTGTTGCCCCCTCTCCCCCGTGAGAACATTCTGCACCCTCTGTGAGACATCCTTGATTCTAGCACCAGGGAAACAACACACCATTCTGCTCTTTCACTGCGGGCCACAGAAACGCCTGTCTGTACCTCAGACTAGAGAGTCCCCTAACACAGTTGATGTCTTGGAAGCCGACGTACCCCTCGTTGCATTAGAGCCAGTCTCAAAGCCAGAAACTTGGCTGTTTGTGCTACGTTCCCCTGAGAATCCATCACCCCCTACATTTTCCAAAACAGCATACCTGTTTGAAATGGGTATATCCACAGCAAACTCCTGCCCTAGGTGCCTACCTCTCTTACCTTTCCTGGAGTTAACCCATCTATGTGACTGTATCTGAGACTTTACCCCTTCCTATAACTGCCATCCATCACATACTGTTACTGTTGCAAATTCCTCATCGCTTCTATCAGTCTCTCCAACCGATCCACTCGATCTGATAAGATTCGCATCCAACAGCATTTATGGCAGATATAATCCACAGTAACCCTTAAACTCGCTTTAAACCCCACATCTGACAAGAAGTACATATCACTACAAAGGCCATTTTTGCTCCTTCACAATCTACAGGCCCAGAAAATAACACAGTCTTATTCCTCTACAAAACATGCACCAGGCTAAATTAATAGTTATGGCTTATATTTTAAGTTTAATCAAGAGACATATCTCCAAAAACATATAATCTAGAAATAACCGACTCTAATCACTACTGCAGCCTTTCTGTTGGACACACTTAAAACAACCATTAACTTATCTGATTCTGTGCTGTGACCTTCGCCCAAACAGGTTCCTCCAAGATTAGTTGTGAAGTTCACTGTTTGTTAATTTTCCCGGACGCACTCTGATGTCCAGCGATACATGAATTCAAAACAGCAAAGGCAGTAACTGTGCAGGTTCTCTCTCTCTCTCTCTCTCTCTCTCTCCTCACCATGTGCTTCCTTTGTCTGTTCTTCCCCCTTTTAAAACTGCTGTTGTTTTGACGATTTTTTCCCAAAGTTCCTCCTATTCTGTCTCCCATCTTTTCCACCTCCATTGCATCTATTCTGACTGTGTCACCGTCCAAACCAGTTTGTGATTTGTCTTCGATTTGCAACAACCGAGGATTCCTGTGATGCTTTCTGATTCTTTCTGGTTTCTGCTTTCAGCCCAACATAAATAGCTTTGGGAGTTGTCTACCTAGTGGTGTTATTGTTCGACTATTAATCCAGAGAGTTGAGAGTGTGGTGCTGGAAAAGCACAGTAAGTCAGGCAGCAGGAGAATTGATGTTTCGAGCAAAAGCCCTTCATCAGGAATGGGGCTATAAGCTGAGGGGAGTGGGGAGATAAACAGGGGTGGGGGGCGGAAGAAACTGGTGAAATCCACATTGATGCTGTGGGATTGGAGGGTCCTGAGGTGGAAGATGGGGTGCTCTTCTTCCAGGCGTCGAGTGGTAAGGAAGTGGCGATGGAGGAGGTCCAGGACCTGCATGTCCTTGGCAGAGTGGGAGGGGAAGTTGAAGTGTTCGGCCAGGGGGCAGTGGGGTTAGTTGGTGCGGGTATCCTGGAGATGTTCTCTGAAGTGCTCTGTGAGTAGGCATCCTGTCTCCCCACTGTAGAGGAGACCGCATCGGGAGCAACGGATACAGTAAATGATGTTTGTGGAAGGTCGGGAACGATGGATACTATTAATCCAGAGAGCAATGATCAGATTCAATTTCTGGATTAGTGGTGCTGGAAAAACACAGCAGTTCAGGCAGCATCCAAGGAGCAGTATGATCCGATTCAAGTCCTGCCATGCCAGATGGTGGAATTTGAATTCAATGAAAATCTGGGATTAAGAGTCTAATGATGACCATGAAACGATTATTGATTGTCAGGAAAAAAAAATCTGGGAGGAAACTGCTCACTTACCTGATCTGGCCTTCAGATGCATGGCAATGTAGTTCACTCTCAACTGCCTTCTGGGAAATTAGGGATGGGCAATAAGTGCTGGTTTTTGCCAGCGACACCCACGTCCTGTGAATGAATAAAGGAAGCCCAAAGTTGATTCTGTGTGAAATCTGAAAAATCTTCATTAAGGATTCCAACAACAATTGGGTCTCTTATGAATTCTTATTTCAAAGCTCCAAGTTCACAGATCTCTGCTAATCTGTTGAGGTCATTAATAGAATTGTCTGTAGATTCTCCTTGAAGTTGAACTCTTCTATTAAATCTGACTTTTTCAAGGATTTTATTTGTTCTTAAATTGAAGTAATTAGCAAAAGCTTTCAGGACATTTTCAAAAGGATTTGTATTCTCTTTAATGTTCCGCTGCTTAATAACAGCAGCACAACCAGGCCTACTGAATATGATAGTGTATTAATCAGCTCAGCTCCACACTTAGCAGTTTAAGGCTGTTTAAGATAGTCCTCATCCCCCCGCCGCATCCCCCCCGCCCCCATTTTTATACTTTGTCAACAGGCCTGTCAAACAATCAATACTACAGGATAAACCACTGTGGACTATTAACAAATGAGGCACTGTTCTCAGTTATTAAGAAAAATTATTGCATGAGACTTATAAGTACGAGTGCATTACTAATAATTATCAGGACACTCGCGTGATGTACAGGATATATCTGCTCCCTATAAAGGCTCGTGTAGGACACACTGCCTGAATGCCAATAGACTGGGGATAGCTAATGTGAACATAAACTCCCTCAGAATCAATGCCTTACATAGAACATAGAACAGTAAAGCACAGCACAGGCATTTCAGCCCTCGATGTTGTGCCAACCTTTTATCCTATTCTAAGATCAAACTAACCTACATACCCTTCATTGTACGATCATCCATGTGCTGTCCAAGAGTTACTTAAGTATTCCCAGTGTATCTGACTCTACTGCCACTGCTGACAGTACATTCCATGCACCCATCACTCTCTGAGTAAAGAACTTACTTCTGATATCTCCCCTAAATTTTCCTCTAATCACCTTAAAATTATGTCCCCTCATGATAGCCATTTCCATCCTGGGAAAAAGTCTCTGCTATCCACTATCTATGCCTCTCATCATCTTGTACACCTCTACAAGTCACTTCTCATCCTTCTTCGCCCCAATGAGAAAAGCTGTAGCTCCCTCAACCTTTCTTCATAAGACATGCCCTCCAGCCCAGGCAGCATCCTGGTAAATCTCTTCTGCACCCTCTCTAAAACTTCCACATCCTTCCTATAAAATAAGGCGACCCAAACTGAACACAATATTCCAAGTGTGGTCTAGCCAGGGCTTTATAGAGCTGCAGCATAACCTCGCGGCTCTTAAACTCAATGCCATGCTAATGAAAGCAAACACACCATACACCTTCTTAACAACCCTATCAACTTGGGTGCAACAGTTTGAACGGTTTCCATTTTTAGATCAGACGGGGCTTTGGTTTGATGTCTGATCCAAATGTCTGCAACTGAACTGGGGGGAGGGGTGGAGTTGGAGATTGCAGTTAAGGATGACAGCTGAGGTCAGTTCTACCCTCACTCTACCTCTACATCCACTGCTGGGGACACTGGATGGTAATCAAGAATGGACACTTGTTCATATTTCTGCTCCCAAATTCAGTTGGTTTGACATTATCTCTCAGTGGTCATTATCACTCATCTACTCACTGCATAAACCATTCTCTCCAAAAGAGCCAGTGTGTACATAATAGACACAATAGCTCCCTTGGCACTGTGATAGCTAAAAAGAACTCTAAATGACTCCAGAAAGACAGTGGTAATGTTGACCTTGGGTTTGAACTCATTATCAAACTGATTTAATGAAGCTCTCCTCTGATTATCTAAAATGTAATGGATCTTGTGTCAACTCAATCTATTTTTGAGTGGGTGAGAACCCATAACATAAAAGTTGAGTATTATTAGGCTCTCAAATGTAAAACTACCTCTGTTATGTGCACTATCTTCATTATAAGTTCTGCAGTTCTGACACCACATCTGTTATGCACTCTATCTTCATTATAAGGCTCTCAGCTATAACACTACTTTCATTAGATGGTGACAAATGCCAATTCCCCATATTTTACATTAAATTTTACCCTACAGTACACCCGGCTAAAAGCTGACAATGGATAACTTTCACTTGTTATATATTTCATGTCAAATTCTGTAATGAGCTCTGGATGAGTCAGAGATGCACCACAACAGAGCAGCCAATATTTGAAAGCAGGGCAAGTTGTCTTAGTGATGGAAGAGCTGTTACATATTTGCCTAGCATGTCAGGTGGGTGCAGCAGTAGAAATGAGTAATATCCATTCTCAGTACAAACAGTGTACATCTCCTGGTTATAGCTGTCAAGAATCACGCATCAGTCCAAGCTTTCACCTTGCACAGTTTTCATCAGAGCACACAGATCACTTGACACTCAATAACCCACATAGAGTCATAGTCATACAGCACAGAAACAGACTGTTCGGTTCAACCAGTCCATGCCGACTATAATCCCAAACTAAACTAGTCCCACCTACCTGTGCTTGGTCCATATCCCTCCAAACATGTTTAATTCATGTACTTATCCAAATGTCTTTTAAGCATTGTACCTGTACCTGCAGCCACCACTTCCTCTAGAGGTTCATTCTACACATGGACCACTCTGTATAAAACAAATTGCCCACATGTCTTTCTTAAATCTTGCTCCACTCACCTTAATAATATGCCTCCCTGGTCTTGAAAGCCCCCACTCTGGGGAAAAGTCCCCATTCACCTTATCTATACCCTTCATGATTTTATAAACCTCTGCATGGTCCCACAATCAACCTCCAATACTCCTGTGAGAAAAGTCCCAGCCTATCCCGCCTCTCCCTGGAAGTCAAACCCTCCATTCCCAGCAGCACCCTGGCCAATCTTTTCTGAACCCTTTCCGGCTTAATCATATCCTTCCTATAACAGGGCAACCAAAATTGGACACAGTACTCTAGAAGAGTGTGGGCCACTTGATTTACCAGAATCTGCCCTTTGAAGGTTTTGGGGAGTTGTGGGGCTGCGGGGGGGGGGGGGGGGTCAGAGGTCACTGGGTGGAGGGAGGGGTGTTGGGAGAGACACAACCTCAAAGATCCGCCACCTGGGAAAGTCCCTGGCATGATTTGTTCTCGGATTGCGATGAGCTAAAATGATTTTTAGATTCTCAGGCAAACAAGGTCTTTGGGGATCAGGAAGGTAAGGGTTTTTGAGAATCAGCGATTTTCCTATTTAATAGCTAAGCAGGCTAGAGGAACTCCAAGGCTTTCTCCTGCTTCTATTTTGTATGAGTTAAAAAGTGTGGTGCTAGAAAAACACAGCTGGTCAGGTAGCATCCGAGGAGCAGGAGAGTCAATGTTTCGAGCATAAGCTCTTCATCAGGAATGATTCCTGATGAAGATGCTTATGCTTGAAACTTTGACTCTCCTGTTCCTCGGATGCTGCCTGACCGGCTGTGCTTTTCTAGCACCACACATTTTGACTCCAATCTACAGTATCTGCTGACCTCACTTTCTATTTTGCATGCTTTGAGATTTGAGCTGGGGCCAACTGGGATCAGGTGGGAAGGTGAGAGGAAGAGAGAAGGGTGGAATCGCAGCTATTCGTTATCCACAGCGTCATTGAATTCTGAGTTAGTGCAGCAGGGTTGCACATGCACGCAGTCACTTCAAAGGTTTGGTCGGGTTTAGGAAGATGTACTTGAGGTACAGAGGAGAATGGAGTCGCCAGTTCGGGCAAATTGCACAGGGGTTTAAGCTGAGAGCTCCCACCCACTCCACGTTCCGAGGTCCTAACTAACCAGAATGAACAGTTGCCAAATAGCAATGCGGTTAACTGTGATTTGACTCCTGATTCAGCATAAAGGAGAGAGTGTGTGTAGAATAATGATATTTCATCAAACAACAGCTCTAACCTTTTCATTCAATTAAACGTTTATTTAAGGTGTTGTCTTGAATGAAAATATACAAATTGACCTGGACCCTCAAATGAATAATTTTCTGAAAGCTTTAAAAGTAATCAATTTCCCTCCCCCTAACTAGTCTTAGTCTTTCTAACTCTGCCAGTGCATAACATGCAGCATTAATATTTAAAGGGAAATTTAAACAAAGCTTGTTAATTACTCTGTATCAATTAGCATGATATTGTCATTATTTTCCAGGCTTGTCAATGTTTGTCTTGGGTGCCTGGTTGCTATGTAACCTTTATAGAAGAAATGACTTGATAATACTTATAATGGGTGGGAAAATGTAAAACTCAACAGTAAATCATAATTACAGCAAAATACTATAATGAAAGGTCTCCAACATTGGAGCCTCTGGGAGAAATGATCTTGCTTTTGTTAATGACTTTGTCAAAGGGAATAATAGTGATTATTATGAGAGTTAATTATACAATCCCTACTTAATGGACAGTAAGTTATCTATAACAGCAGGTTAGATGCATTGTGCTCGTCTATATAAGTAGCATAGCTGGAGGCAGCTACAGTGCTATTGCATTAAACTGGCCTTGTTGTGAGTACCGACATTGATCTTTGCATGGATTTGTATCAGAACTTATACTTAGTTTGTTATACATTTCCCAAAGATCATTTTTGTTTAAAGACACTGTGCTTAGCCTTCCACCCTTCGACCCTGGATTTTCAGGGTTTAATTGATGCCATGGGGAAAGAGGGATTCACTGAACACCACTAATTTCCTATTGCAGTCTGGTGACCAATGTAAGCGAATGTTCCCTGCCTTCCTGGTTTCAATTCCCTGTTGAGCTTGCTGTGTAAAATTGGTCGACTATTCATCCGTCACCCTATGCAAAGTTCCATGATACTGAGAGTCTGCAGAACAGATGTGTTGCATTAACAGAAGAGAGCAATGCCACAGGCAAAACATCGTTTAGGTAAGTTAAAACTCACACAACACCAGGTTATAGTCCAACAGGTTTATTTGGAAGCACTAGCTTTCAGAGCATTGTTCCTTCATCAGGTGGTTGTGGAGCAGAACCACCTGGTAAAGGAGCAGTGCTCCAAAAACTAGCACTTCCAAATAAACCTGATGGACTGTAACCTGGCGTTGTGTGATTTTTAACTTTGTCCACACCCCAGTTCAACACCGGCATCTCCAAATCGGAACTTAACAAGTGCTGGAGACTTGCACTGAGGCTGCTAGGCATTGACTCTGGTTGTAAAGTCAAAACCGTCTGTTCAATAGTGCAGCTATCTCTCTCCTTGATGACCACAAAAAGTATATATTAGGACACAAACGTAATGATTCTGCAGTATTTGAAACGTTCCTGTAAAGAATTCATTAGCCAGTGCAGAACTCGATTCTCTTTGGTTCGGACCGTTTCCAGTAATAGAATGGACCTGACATTCTT
This sequence comes from Chiloscyllium plagiosum, assembly GCF_004010195.1. Taxonomy (NCBI): domain Eukaryota; kingdom Metazoa; phylum Chordata; class Chondrichthyes; order Orectolobiformes; family Hemiscylliidae; genus Chiloscyllium; species Chiloscyllium plagiosum. The sequence goes on from NC_057719.1 coordinate 13,646,600, forward strand.
CATATTGATTATAGTGGAAAAAGGCTTTGAGGGCTGTCGAGGAAATAATTTCAGAGGCACTTTCAATTCGACGCCAACTCAGCAAAGTAATGGAATACCTGACATGGGTGAAGGCAGCCATTAATCAGGGTGGCCTTTGGACAACCTTTAGAAGATGGATCCAATTGTGAACACACAAATTGGCTGCAGGTTTCACAGGATCTCGTTATTTTGAGCGTTATGATAAAGGTCAAAGTTTATTTTGTATTTCAGCATATCTGAATATTATAATAACAATTTTTGCCAGTTTGGTATCACATCAGTAGGGGAGGAGTTGCAACACAGAGATTCAATCCTTTTCCATTTTATCCCTTAATCATTGTTTTAACACTCCCACCTTTACTACAAGGTAGATTATTGCAAATCCTTTTGCTTCAATATAATGTACAGAACTAAGATTACAATTTGGTCAACATTGATAATCAGAAGGAAATTCAGTGCAGGTGTTTAAGAAATTCTATATTACTTGGACTGCAGATAGATAGAAAATGTGAAATTTTAATGTGTGGCAGGGTGATCTAGCATAGAAAATTAACATTCAGCCATATACATTTAAGCTAATAAAACAAAATTTCTACATGTGTATTTATACAAAGTGTGAATATGTATGGGTTGCAATTTGTTGGAATTTCTCTTCACAATACTTTCTTTTGGAGGTTTTGAGCTATAGCTCATGAGCTGTTATTTGTTCATAGAGGTAAAGTTGCCATTGTCTCACTCCCTCAATAGCGAGGTTTAACCTGAGGGTCACCATGCCTCATGTGAAGGGAGACGTAGGAAAGGTGAGTCCTTCGTGGTAACTTCAGTTAGTGCAGGAATTGAACCCACACCAACTGAGCTAACTGACTCTCTATTTTGGTCATGCGCAATTTAATGTTTTCACAGCTGGCTCAAAATAATTACCAATGAAAAGGTTTAACAGCAACAAATTATATTGAGAAAGTACCATTTTCACGATGAAATGCCCCAAGGCTCTTCGGAGGAGCTGATAAAAATTGAAATAACATTGAGGTACGTATTGGATAGCATCTTCTGAGATGGTGGCATAGTTTGTGAAGAGATAATGGGGAGTAGTTCCCTGCTAGGGTAAAGTCAATCCCTCCTGGAATGGTCAGGAAGCGACTGGAGGCACCTCCAATCTCCAAACAACTAGCAAAAGCGGTTTGGCAGATTCTATTATCGTAGGTTTCCATATACTGACTTCTGGCAGCTGCAGAGTCCATTTAGCAGAACAGGAAGGGGAAAGGGCAAATTGTGGTCACAGGCAGCAGTCCCACACAGGCTCAGCAGGATGATATGGAATGTTTATATCGTGGGCATATGTACATAGTATACATTGCTCTCAACACTCATGATTGTTGCTGTTTGCTGCCTGTTTTGAGTCCCTCCAACACTGAACCTAAAGACAAATGGAGAGTTCGCCTTGTGTTGCAGAGTTGGCCTCATACCAAGTTGACAGAGTGAGAGAGAGAGAGAGAAATGGAGAACAATACTCAAGCAAAATCCCCATGCAGCCAGGAGGGAATTTTAGTGAGAAAGTGAGCGATGAAACCACCACAAAGTGTTTGAACTTGCTCCTGTTTGCCTGGAAAATTCACTCCACCAATCCATTGTGTTACAATGACGGACCAGAACCCCAATGTATTTGTAGGTATTTATTATTATTAATTCCTCAATATGTTCCCTTTCTTCAACAGGGGTCTGCTGCAGCAAGAAACAGAAAAAAGTGCATGGACATTAATTCTGTAATTCTCTGGCAAAGTCCTGAATGAAGTCCATGGAACGTTTCACCTGTAAAGTGTCAGAGAAACTTCTAAAATGGAAGACTTAACAAGAAGAGATCACAAGCTGATCTAGGAAGGTCTCCCCTCTTACAAACAAATCCCCCCTTACTGCCAAGTCCATTTTATGCTTCAAGAGTATGTGAGAAAAGAGGTTATTAATTGGCTGGAACACTGGTCTGTTTGTGTGGTTGGCTAGACATCCTGGAGTGTGGACTAAAATGTTGTGAGGAACACAGATTTGTTAACATCTGTTTTAAACACTTCTGCATGGTACATTATAAAAAAGTCTCTCATTTGGAGTGCTGAAGTTAAAAAGACTCACAACAACAGAACTTCCTGCCAGCCTGCAAAACCCAGAATCTCAAGATTGACTGCTCATCTGACAAATGTCAATGCTACCAACAATAATCAGCACATCATCCTGTCTGCACTACAGGAATAATTCAGAGGCTGGTCCCCATCTCTTCATTTTACTTTTATCTTTTTGAACTCACCCTTTATTCTGAATCTGTGTGCACGTGCAATGAAACTGAAAATGCCAGAGACACTCAGCAGGTCTGCCAATATCTGTAAAGACAGAAACAGAGTTAACATTTCTAGGCTGACACAACTTCTTCAGAACCTGTATATGTGTGGTGTGTCACTATTTCTTATTTTGTTTATTAATAAATAACTCACCTCTTTTTATTATTTCAGGGAAGCCTGGTTAATTTGGCTCCTCCTTAAATAAACGTTTGTTCGGGAAAGGTGAAGGGTCTGATTTTAAATTAACTTTGCTATGAACAATTGAGGGAGCGGGTAAATAGCTAAAGGGAACTGTCATATCAATCCTCACACGGAGCTTTAATAGTCAAGCATCTTCCAAGATTGGACCGTGATTGGAAAAGAAAATTCACTGAGAGTCCGAGACTCCAGGTGAAACAGAGAGCTGCTTCCAATGCCCTGCTTTTGGCTCCTTTGATACCTTGGTAAGGCTGAGAAACCAAATTTAGCAAGTCTCCTGCCAGCAACCTGACTCAGAATCTCAAATGCTCGAGCCAAGGTAATTCAACAAAAGCAGAACTGGTCTCTGCATAAAACTGGGTGCAATGACTGGTGATATACAGGTACACAATCCTTTATCCAAAATCCTTGGAGCCAGATGTCTTTCGGATTTTGGAACTTTTCGGAATTCAGAATAAATGACATTTTCTCAGTGAAATAAAAAACCTTACTGAACAGCAGACCCACACGTGACTAGCCTGAGTGCTGAGACACATTTGATGCCTCCCAGTGCTGGGCCACACCACCACGTCACATCTGAGTGATGTGGGTCGAGTAGGTATGGAGTTGGGTCACCTGTTCGCACACCAAACAACCTTGTCATGCAAAAAAAAATCACAAAAGAACTTTGGAGTTCAGAGCTTTTCGGATTTTGGAATTTCGGATAAAGGATTATGTACTTTACAGCAAAAGCTGTTTTAACCAGCACCTTATGAACTGGTACGCTTGATAAACTGGCAGAAATTATATACTTCCAATACGGCAAAGTTTACTGTATTATTCTGGCAATTTACTATAGGTTTTAAATTTATTTACCTCAACATAAATATACTTGTTCAATTGAATGGTCACACAAAATGTCAGCAGTTGACTCAATTTCAAATCAATTTCTCCTCAATTACTGTGATCTATGGTGATGTCTGAGTAGTCAGTTGAGGGTGCAAGGTTTTCTCATATGGTGATGGCTAGCACGAGGGGACATAGCTTTAAATCGAGGGGTGGTAGATATAAGACATACATCCAAGATAGGTTCTTTACTCAGAGAGTGTAAGGGCGTGGAATGCCCTGCCTGCAACAGTAGTAGACTCGCCAACTTTAAGAGCATTTAAATGGTCATTGGATAAACATATGGATAAAAATGAAATAGTGTAGGTTAGATGGGTTTTAGAGTGGTTTCACAGGTCAGCGCAACAATGAGGGCCAAAGGAACTTTACTGCGCTGTAATGTTCTATGTAAGACCATCTGCTGCTAAGTTTTACTTAAGGCAAAGTTTATTATTATTTACAGCACAAATCACTTAAATAAAGTACAACAATGATGTGTACGTCATTTCTATCACATAGTGTGTGTTTTTACATTGATTATGTGGACCTCATGATTATCCAGAATACTTGACCATCTGGCCCACTCCTGGTCTCATAGTGCTGGTTAATAAAAAGTTTGCTCTGGTTTTAATTGATAAAACCAAACCAAAAATCACAGCTTAGCAGCGCGCAGGTTTAGGAATGTTAGGTCAAGGATCGATGGGTTTGGATGTGTCCACAGACATGTCCTGGAATGGCTTCACTCTGAACTAGTTCTGTTAATCCCTGCCTGAAAAGGTCATGGTGTGAAATGACTGAGTCCAGGACTTATGACCCAGGAAGAAGTCTCATTTCAGAGACTTGACCTACAGCTCAGGAATCTCAGCGGCACCATCTTGGACAGCACCCATTGCTGAGATAGGAAGAGGGGTGGGCAGTGGAACAAGGATGACTTTCAAATGTAAAATCATTGCTGACAGAAGGGCATTATCATGAAAGTGTGACCATGCTGCTCCTTGAACAAGGTTATGTTGTCCTTGTTTTTTTCTCAGAGGAGACGGAGGAAAGGAAGGAAGAGAGGGATTTGAACTTCAGAAATTGGCACTTAGATAGGAAGGTCAGCTTGAAAGGATGGAGATGAGGCTGAAAATAAGCTGGTCGTAAAGACACAGGTTCTGGGGTGTACAGTTTGAATGGGTTTTTGGGCCAATTTCATTATAGCTCACAGATATTGCCTCAGGCAAAAGGCTTTCAAGTTAAAAGAAAATGCTTGTCCAATGAAAGGGAATTGGCCTGTTCTCCCAGCTCAGCTTTTCTCTGGGTTAGTTTGGTTTTAGCTAACAGTCAGTTTTTTTTAAGGCTGTGGTGAAAGAAACAGCTCCATGGAAGAAGGTGTTCCCTGCTGAAACTCTCTGACATCTCTCTCTGCTGTAAGACCTTGTGTTTGATTTTACCTTTTTTGGCAAGATGTATTTGTGTGGATTGTTGCAAGAATTTTAAACAGTATCATTAAGTTGGCATGATCTGTTGGGTTTTCAGATAGGTTAAGTTATGCAGTATTCTGTTCTCTTTTGTTTGTGTTTCATTCGGTAATCTTATAAATAAATTCTATTTTGTTTAAAGTTAAGTGGTTTGACCAGCTGCATCCCTTCTGGAATATCCATGTTACACCTGCTTAAAACAACTAGCAATGTTAGGCTCTGGGCCACTTTCCTGAAATGTTTTGAGGGGGTCTGGCCTGCTCCATAATGGATTGAGGACTCTTCGTGAGATTTTTTCGATAGTTCCGATTTGGGATTAGGGTTGCTGGACACAAAGGCAGCGAGTGGTAGGTTTTCATGGTTTTGTTCTGGGTAGTGAAATTGATTGGTTAAATAGTGCCTGGGGTAGCAATCGCTCTTTTGGTCACCAAGAGTTTTCTGGGGGAAGAAGAAATGACTTTGGGGGCTTTACAAAAGGTGATTAAGGCCAAGCTGCTGGAATGAGCTGACAAGGTGGGGTTGGAGCTGCCTCCTTCCATGAGGAAAGGAGAGATAATTACAGCAATAGGTCTGTATTTAAATTTGCTGGTAACGCCATCAGAATCTTTAGAGATGGCTAAAATTCAATTGAAAATGAAGCAGCTTGAGTTAGAGGCAAAAAACAAGGAACGCACAAAGGAAATGAAACCAAGTTACAATTAAAAGTGAGGAAAGAGAAAAAGAACAAATTGCTTTAGCAGAACAAAAATAAAACGACAGAGAAAGAGAGAGAGAAGAGAGAGAAAAAAGAGAGGGAGGAAAGGAAGGAAGAGAGGGAGTTTGAACATCAAATATTGGCACTTAGACTGAAATTCAGCTGAAAAGGATGGAGATGAAGGCTGAAGGTAAGCTTAGTGATGAAGAGAGTGAGGATGAGCAAACTCATGGTAACCAGAGGCCTGGTGGGGATCTCATAGAGTCATAGAGACATACAGCATGGAAACAGACCCTTCCGTCCAACCTGTCCCCGCCAACCAGATATCCAACCCAATCTAGTCCCACGTGCCAGCACCCAGCCCATATCCCTCCAAACCCTTCCTATTCATATACCCATCCAAATGCCTCTTAAATGTTGCAATTGTACCAGCCTCCACCACTTCCTCTGGCAGCTCATTCCATACACGTACCACCCTCTGCATGAAAAAGTTGCCCCTTAGGTGTCTTTGATATCTTTCCCCTCTCACCCTAAACCTACACCCTCTAGTTCTGGACTCCCAATGCCAGGGAAAGGACTTTGTCTATTTATCCTATCCATGCCCCCCATAATTTTGTAAACCTCTATAAGGTCATCTGTTTAAATATATTCATGCATCACCTAAATTTGATGAGAAGATTGTGGAAGTCTTGTTTATCTCATTTGAAAAAGTGGCAAAACAAATGCAGTGGCCAGTGACCATGTGAGTTTTGTTGATCCAAACAAAATTTGTAGGTAGAGGTAATGAGATATTTGCATTCTAATCAGAGGAGGTATCTGGGGCGTACGAGAAGGTATGGGCTTGTATATGGGCTTGTGCCAGAAGCCTACAGACAATGTTTCAGGAATCTAAGGATGGACCTGGCCAAACATTGAGTTTGAAAGGATCAAAGTAATTTTGTTAGGTGGATAAGGGCATTAAAAATAAAGCAAACCTATGACGCTCTTAGATAGTTATTTTGATAATTATTTTGGAGGAGTTCAAAAATTCACTTTCTAAAGTAGTGAATGGAAAAGTAGAGAGTTAAAATGGCAAGATTATCAGCTGAAATGGCTGACGATTATGAGTTCGTTCATAAATCAAAGTTTGGCTTCCAAAATCAACTTCAATCCTTTAGGGATAGAATTTGGGGCAAAGAGAAATCCTCACGTGGAAAGGGAAAGGGCACCAGAATGTACAACCTGGTCGGAGATTGGTTAAGGAGGAAGCACCAGATCTTCAGAAACCATATAGCTGCAAAAGTAAAGGCCAGAAACAGCAGATAAAGAAGTTACAATCTGAAGAGATACAGGATCTTCTCAATCTTTGATGTTGAAAGATGAGGAGAGATGTACATCTGATGGACTATTGCCAGAAAAGGTACTAGTAATGGGAATTCATGGTGAGACAAGACTCAATTATGTAGAGTGAGGTTAGACTGTCCAGTGAAGAGTGGAGAAGTCATGGTAGGAATACTGGACAAACTCTGCTCCAGGAATACAACTTGTCCTTGCGAACAAGTTGTATTCCTGGAGCTGGTTCACAGGTAGGAATGCTGCCTACTGTGGTTGAAAAACCAGTGGAAACTCAGGCAACTGAACTATTAAAGGGTGCACATCCTGGGACTTTTCCTGACTTTCCCTAACGAGGTCACAAAGTCACCAGTTGAAACAGGAAAGGTCAAAGAGTACAGATAAGAAAGTTGAATCAGAAACCCTGTTTGATCAATTGGTTGACACAAAATAGGAACAAACAGATGACAAAGCAGACATTTTTAGTTCAGAGAAGTTAACTGAGTTACAGCAGAAAGATGAAAAACTGAACCAATTGCATCAAAATGCATACATGGAATCCAAATGTATCCTAATGTGTTACTAACTTAAAAATGATGTCTTAATGCAGACCATCACAGACTCAGGCAGATGAGAAATGGCCAGAAGTTCATTAGGCCAAGTGCTGGCAAATAGGACTAGATTAGGTTGGGATATCTGGTCACCATGGACGAGTTGGACTGAAGGGTCTCTTTCCATGCTGTATATCTCTATGACTCTATGATTCTATAAGTCACATTGCCAGCGGGTTATAGAAAGGATGTGGTTTGGATGGTGCATGAACTACCAGTAGGCAGTCATTTAGGGGTAAGAAAAACCCAAGCTAAAATAAAAAAGCATTTTTACTGGCCTGGACTACACAAGGACATAGCTGAATTTTGCCAGACATGTCATATATGTCAGGTAATTGGAAAATCATAGGCAGTAATTGAACCTGTACTTTTACTACCCATTCTTGCATTTGAGGAATCTTTTATAAGAGCCTTAGTTGACTGTGCGGGACTCCTACTTAAAACAAAAATTGGGAATCAGCATTTGTTAACAATAATGGATGTGTTCACTAGATTTCCAGAGGCCATTCCATGATGCAATATCACAGCTAAAAGGATTGTAGAGGAATTACTCAAATTTTTCTCTTGACACGGACTACCCACAGAGATACATTCAGATCAAGGGTCAAGCTTCACATCAAAATTTATCAAGGATGTTATGGATAGCCTAGGAATAAAACAATTCAAATCTACTGCGTACCATTCAGAATGTCAGGCAGCACTAGGTAGGTGGCATCTGACATTATAGCCGATGCTGAGGGCTTATAGCTAAGACTATCCAAATCAGTGGGATAAAAGATTTTTGCCATCAGGGATGCACCAAAATAATTGACTAAATTCAGTCCATTTGAATTAATTTTTAGACATGAAGTGAGAGAACTGTTAAAATTAGAGTCATAGGGTCACAGAGATGTACAGCATGGGAACAGACCCTTCCGTCCAACTTGTCCATGCCGACCAGATATCCCAACCCAATCTAGTCCCACCTGCCAGCAC
>NC_057719.1:13655130-13685533 GCF_004010195.1 Chiloscyllium plagiosum
TTATTCCATACACGTACTACCCTCTGCGTGACAAAGTTGCCCCTTAGGTCTCTTTTATATCTTTCCCCTCTCACCCTAAATCTGTGCGCACACCAGGGAAAAGACTTTGTCTATTTATCCTATCCATGTCCCTCATAATTTTGTAAACCTCTATAAGGTCATCCCTCAGCTTCCAGGGAAAACAGCCCAGCCTATTCCCTATAGCTCAAATCCTCCAATCCTGGCAACATCCTTGTAAATCTTTTCTGAACCCTTTCAAGTTTCACAACATCTTTCCGATAGGAAGGAGACCAGAATTGCATGCAATATTCCAACAGTGGCCTAGCCAATGTCCTGTACAGCCACAACCACTGTACTCAATACTCTGATCAATAAATGCCTTCTTCACTATCCTATCTACCTGTGACTTCACTTTCAAGGAGCTATGAACCTGCACTCCAAGGTCTGTTTGTTCAGCAACACTCCCTAGGACCTTACCATTAAGTGTATAAGTCCTGCTAAGATTTGCTTGCCCAAAATGCAGCACCTCGCATTTATCTGAATTAAACTCCATCTGCCACTTCTCAGCCCATTGGCCCATCTGGTCCAGAACCTGTTGTAATCTGAGGTAACCTTCTTCACTGTCCACTACACCTCCAATTTTGGTGTCATCTGCAAACTTACTAACTGTACCTCTTATGCTCACATCCAAATCATTTATGTAAATGACAAAAAGTAGAGGGCCCAGCACCGATCCTTGGAACTTTCAATTGATTAAAGAGAAATCGGTAAGTCAGAATTCAGAGACCACATATTTGGACTGTTTCAAATTTTGAGGAATGATTAAATAGAGCAGGGGAATTGGCTAGACAGCATTTAAAGGTATCACAGCATACAATGAAACAGGAGGCAGACAAGAAATCAAAAATTTGCAGTTTTGGGATCAGGGTTAAGATTTTAGTGTTTCTTCCAGTGATAGGTGAATCTTTAAAAGCAAGGTTTAGTAGAAATTATCAAGTCAAAAGGAAATTGAGTGAGGTGAACTATTTACGGACACATAGAAGTCTCACAGAGTATGTCATGTTAATCTGCTCAAAAGGTATTTTGACAGGGAAGGAAAGCGAAAGGAGACTATGTTATTGATTACAACACAGAGTGAAGAACCAAGTTCAGAGGATTCTGAATTGAACATTCCTCAAATTAAATTAGACAATGTGGAAGTTGTCAAAAAATAGAATATATTATTGAGTTACTTTCAGAGGAAAATCGAAATGATCTGAAAGAGTTATTACTATTGCATGGGGAGATTTACGGAAATAAACTGGGAAGTACTAACCTAATTGTGCATGATGTAGATATAGGAGATGCTGTTCTGATTAAGCAATATCCTTATAGGCATAACCCTCTAAAGTTGGCACAGGTTCAGAAGGCGATAAAGCGCATGCTCCAAAATGGCATTAATCGAAGTGAGTTACAGTGACTGGAGCACATGCATAGTCATGGTGCCAAAGCCAGATGGTACCCAATGGTTATGTGTGGACTATCGCAAAGTCAATGCAGTTACAACGACTAGTGTACATCTGCTTCTACACTTGGAAGTCTATGTTGAAAAGGTGGGACAAGCAACTTGTATTTCTAAGTTGGACTTGCACAGAGGGTACTGGCAGGTACCTCTGTGAGAAAGAGGGAAGACAACTTTGGCTTTCATAACCCTGAATGGACTGTATTAATTTGAAGTTATGTCATTTGGCATGAAAAATGCTCCAGCTACATTTCAGAGACTAACTAATAAGGTCATTGTCGGATTACCCATTGTGTCATATATATAGATGACCTGGGATTTTTAATCACGCATGGAAAGAATATTTGCAACATTTATCAGAATTGTTTGATCGACTTTGGGAGGCAGGCTTGGTAATAAACGTAGCTAAAAGTGAATTTGCCAAAACCTAAGTCACCTTCCTGGGCCATGTTATTGGAGATGGACAAATGGCCCCACAGGATGGAAGAACAAGGGTAAGTGGGGAGTTTCCCATACCGTTAACAAAAAGAGCAGTATTACGGTTCCTGGGATTGAGTGGAAAATTTCATGGAAAACTATTACCAAATTTTAACAGTGTGGATGCTGCACTCACTGGATTACTAAAGAAAGGCCAGAGGTTTCAGTGGACAGCGGACTGTCAGAAGGCATTTGACAGCCTGAAAGCTGTGTTAACCATTGCCCCAGTATTTAGCCACACTCAATTATGCAAAGCCCTTCAAGGTGGCTATCGACGCAGGTGATGTGGGTATCGGTGCTGTGCTCTTACAGGAAGACGACGAGAAGATGGAAAGACCTATCGGGTATTTCTCCAGGAAGTTGAACACTCAGCAGCAGGAATATTCAATGGTTGAGAAGCAGACTTTGATGTTGGTGTTGGCGTTACCACATTTCAGCGTTTATGTGTTTCTGAGACAGTGATCATAACCCATTGAAGTTTGTGGAGAAATTGAAGGACAAAAATGCCAGATTGTTCAGATGGAGTTTGTTGTTAAGCCATTCAATTTGAAAATTGTGCATGTGGCAGGATGAGATTGTCGACGCATTGTCGAGACTTCAATGAGAAACGGTGGCAGGAGAAAATGGATTGAAACAGAGTGTAGTGGTGCGCATCTGCATGTTTATAGGCAATATAATGTATATAAGAGCTGTAATGTACTAACATTGTGAGATTAAGAGGTTTTAAAATAAAGCCATCTTTGGATATTGATGGTTCATTTTTTCTTAAGGGGGGGGAGGTGTGATAATGCTGCTTCTTTAACAAGGTTAAGTTTTCCTAGGCTTTTTTTCAGAACAGTCATTAACAAACAGGTCTAGGGTGTCCAGTTTGGATGGGTTTTTGGGCCAATTTGATTATATTTAACAGATGCTGCCTCAGAAAAAGGCTTTAAAGTTTAAAAAAAACCGGACTTGTACAATGAAAAGGATGTGGCCAGTTCTCCCAGCTCAGCTTTTTCTCTGGTTTGGTTTGGTTTTAGCATGCCGTGAGTTTTTGAGGCTGCTAGTAAAAGACACAGCTCCATGGAAGAAGGTGTTCCATGTTGAAACTCTCTGTCATCTCTGTCTCTCTCTCTCTCTCTCTCTCTCTCTCTGCTGCAAGACCCTATGTTTGATTTTACCTTTTTTGTCAAGGGGTGTTACTGGGGATTGTTGCAAGTATTTGGAGCTGCATCATTAAGTTGGGATGGTCTGTTAGGTTTCGGGTAGGTTAAGTTAGTCTGTATTCTGCTCTGTTTTGTTTGTGTTTCATTCGGTAATCTTGTAAATCAATTCTGTTTTGGTTAACGTTAAGTGGCTTAATCAGCTGCATCCCTCCTGGTATATCCACTGTACACCTGCTTAAAAAAGTAGAAAAATTAGGTCTGGGCCACTTCCTTGAAATGCTTGGGAGGGGTCTGATCTGGTCCAGAACAGAAGAAAGTACCGTGGGCTTGATATCTGACGCTCTCTTTGCTTAAACAGATAATCTATTCACCGTCATCATAGAATCTCTACAGTGTAGAAGTAGGCCATTCGGCCCATCAAGTCCACACCAACCCTCCGAAGACCATCCCACCTGGAACCTCCCTCTCACCCTATTCCTGTAACCCTCCATTTCCCACGGCTGAGTCACTTAGTCTGCACACATCCCTGACTCTATGGGCAATTTCCCATGGCCAATCCACTTGACCTGCACACCTTTGAATTGTGGAAGGAAACAGGAGCACCTGGAGGAAACCCATGCAGACACGGGGAGAATGTGCAAATTCCACACAGATAGTCGCCCGAGAGTGGAATCGAACCTTGGTCCCTGGCACTGTGAGGCGGCAGTGCGAACCACTGAGCATCATCTCTGTCTTCAAAGACTGACCTCTTACTCTTTTACTATGAACCCTAGTTTTATTGTCCCAACAAGAGGAAACATGGATCGGGTGAATAGTCAAGGCCTTTTCCCTGGGTGGGGAAGTCCAAATCTAGAAGTCTAAAGTTTAAGGTGAGAGGAGAAAGGTATGAAAGGGATCTAAAGGGCAACTTTTTCACACAAAGGGTGATGCATGTATGGAACTTGTCCATGCTGACCAGATATCCTAAATTAACCTAGTCGCATTTGCCAACACTTGGCCCATATCCCTCTAAACCCATCCAGATCGCTTTTAAATGTTGTAATTGTACCAGCCTCCACCATTTCCTCTGGCAGCTCATTCTATACATGCACCACCCTCTGTGTGAAAAAGATGACCCTCAGATCCCTTTTAAATCTTTTAAATCTTCAAAGTCTTTGAAGACAGAGATGATGCTCAATGGTTCGCATCCTAAACCTATGCCCTCTCGTTCTGGACTCCCTTCCCCAGGGAAAACAGAACATGGGTAATCACTCTACCCATGCTCCTCATTATTTTATAAAACTCCGTAAGGTCAACAGGTCTACCTGTTTCCCTCTTCACTGACACTCCCTGATCTTTCCTGTCATTGGGGACTCCTATCCCTTAGGGCACAATTAGCCAATAGTTTTTCTAAGTATGGAAGCAAGTGCGTTAAGTGGTGACAAACACGACACCACTGCTCCCATCATCTGAGTTAAGGTCGATGGTCCAGGGACGACAGAATATTTCTTATTTGCTTGTCGTGGGGTGGAAGTTTCAGGGACAGGGAGGTCATTGAGGCCAGAGGCAAGACATGCGGACACCCTTCCGCGGACAATCCAATAACACCCCATTCTTCCAGTTGCCCTGAGATTACGAGGTCACCCCTCTCCCTCCACCCCCAACCCAACAGGCAGGTTGCCATGGCTTCCCACTGGGGAAACAAGTCACCGGTCCTGTTTGCTGGAGAGGAAAGGGATGAGTTGAGGCCATCGAGTGGCCATCCATTGACCACTTCAGGGTCTTAATTCCCAGGAAGTCAAGAAAGTCCTGACAAGACCTTCTTGTCCAGTATTTAATTGGCAAGTTGGAAGTGAGATTCTCTCCAGCACCAACTCGCCTCATTATTGCCACTTCGCTTGGCATCGCCATTATTTTAATAGCACCTGCTTCAGTTAGGTGACAACTAAGTCAATCAAATCCTCGTCTCAGTGATTCAGGCCTCATGAAGTTTAAGGTAATCTCTTGTTCATAGAATCCTTACAGTGTGGAAGCAGGCCATTCGGCCCAATGAGTCCTCCAAAGAGCACATCTTTGGACTGTGGGAGGAAACCACAGCACCTGGGGGGAAACCTGTGCAGACACAGGGAGAATGTGCAAACTCCACACAGACAGTCGCCTGGGTCCCTGCTGCTGTGAGGCAGCAGTGGTAATCACTGAGCCACTGTGCCGCCTGAATATGTCTGTAGCTTGTAGTGTCAGTGTGTAATGCTTAAGCTCCCTTTTCTAATTATTATGCTCAGAAGTGTGCCATTCATGTTTGAGCGAAACAAAACCAATTGGGTTGTCAGATGGGGATGCAAATCTCTCACTGCCAGTTTCTGGAAACAAAACCTTTCAGGGTGACAGCTATGTGTCATCATTACAGAAAGGGCTGATGGTTCAGAGATATAATGGATAAAATCAGCCTGCCCTAGCATGCAGCTCAATAGGATTAAACAGGAATTATAAAATTTAAAAGCAAACATTTGTTTCGCATACTCCAGGTAAGGCAATCCATGTTTTAAGTAGTTACCCTGGAGACCCAGGCAGAAACGATGCTCAGCATTTCGGAAACAAAATGGGAGAAAGAGCCAAGGGCTGCATAAATGTATCTACTTCAGGCTGGGCCTTATTGCCAATTAAACTCTTTCAGGAAAGGCTACAAAAGCATTATTACCCCAAATGTAGTCTGTTCAGTTTGTGGTCATCCTGAAGCTAACTTTTAACTAGCTTCCCAACCACTTTACTCACTCCAGGATACCAGGCGGTGAGCAGTGTATTCCCACACTTCAGACTAAATGCCTTTCAGCCACTGAGAAATACTTTATCTTATAACTTCAGTCTTTTTCTTTCATTCCATGATAACATTTTGCAGTATTTCCCCTGCTGATGTCATTGCCCCAATACGTTCAGGGCACTGAAGAACTCTTAATGTTATTCTTTTCAACCTCTTATCGTGACTCGTAAACACCCACTTTTGAAATGAAGGCTTACTTCAAACATTTCAACGATAAGTTGTTTAATGAAAGGTGCTCGGCAAATCTAGCTTTTTCAGAAAGCCTTAATTTGGCAAGGTACTATGGAGGAAACTACAGAAAAGATTAAAGGATTAGAGGAACGGTAGCAACTTGAATTTAAAATGTGTTTGAGGGGAGGAAACAGGTGTGGAATTAAGGGGCAGTTTCCCATATTTCTTGAAAGCATGTAGAAAAATCCCACAGTGCTGCATTTTGAGGTTGCTTTGAACTGGTGGGTTCATCAATGCGTTGTACTTAGGACCCAGTAAAAAGGTGACTAAATCTCTACGCACAAGCTGGAGGAACAATAAATAATGAGGAGGAGCAATAACAATTGCAAAGTTGAATTGATAAGGTGGTGGAATGGGCAGAGAATAATAGATGCAATTTGGTATTAGCAAATATGAGGTGGTTGATCTTGGTGTGTGTTAAGTAAAAGTAGTAATTATACTTTGAACGAGGGAAAGTTGGATGATGTGGAACAATATCAAGAGTTGAAGATTTGGATTCAGAGGACATTTAAAGTAGCACCTTCTTTGGAGATCTTCCAAAGTAAAAGTTAAGGGTATACTAGGTTTTAAGGCAAGTGATATAGAATATTAAAAATCTAAAAACCTTAGCAAGAACGCAGTTGAAAAATAGGGGCTCACTTATTTTAGATAGAAAGAGTTTTTTTTCTCACAGAAGATTATGATGGTTTGGCACTCATGCAAAATAGAATCCCTGCAGTGTGGGAGCAGGCCATTCAGCCCAAAACGTTCACAGCAACCCCCTGAACAGCATCCCACTCAATCCCATTTCCCATGGCTAGTCCACCTAACCTACACATCCCTGGACACTATGGGTAATTTACCGTGGTCAATCCACCCAACCTGCACATCTTTGGACTGTGGGAGGAAACCAGAGCACTCAGAGGAAACCCATGCAGACACGGAGAAAAGGTGCAAACTTCACACAGACAGTCTCCCAAGGCTGGAATCAAACCCGTGTCCCTGGTACTGTAAGTAGCAGTGCTAACCACTGAGCCACCTTGCCACCTTCTTCAGCAGTGTTAGACCACTTGGCCCTTCAAGCTTGCTCTGCCAGATCACTGCTGACCAGTTTGTGATCCAAATTTCCATCTATCCCTAAAAACCTTCAATTCCCCTAGCCTAACAAGAATGTATCTGCCTGCACCTGAAAAATAGTCAATGGCTCAGCTTGCAGTGTGTTCTGAGGTAGAAAAGTCACACAACCTTCTGAGAAAGAAAATCTCTCTTACAGGGCGATGCCTAACTTTGAAACAGTATCCCTAGACTCAGCCACCAGGGGAAACACCCTTTCCAAATCCAACTGGTCAAGACCATTCCGGATCTGAAATTCTTCAGTTAAATTACCTCCCTCCCCCTCTGCACTTTTCTGAACTCTGGTGGAAAAAAAGCCCAGTCTGTCCAATCTAGTCTGATAAGACAACTCACTCATTCAAAATATCAATCTAGTAAACCTCCTCTGAACCTCACATTGACATCCTCCCTTTCATAAAGAGACCAAAAACTATGCATTTTATTTGAGATATGGTCTCACCAATGTCTGTGTAAATGAAGTTAACATCTTTACTTTTTTGTTCAATTCCTCTAAAAAAAAGCATCCCATAGTTCATTCCTCAAAATGTGATGGAAGCAGCGTCTTTATATCAAGAATCTTGCAAATGGAAATATTCAAGGGGGGTGACATAATGTCATGAAAGTGCAGAAATTTGGATTCCACACAACAGTAATACTATTGTAGGAACAGAGAGGATAAGTTGCAGAGGTCTCTTCTCTGGAGCATACTTTGCTTGATCTGCAAAATAAAATTGCATGTTTTGCTTAACGACCTCTAAGATATGACTTGCCGCCCAATCCATTATAAATGTTTGGCTTCCCTTTCTCATTGAATGTCTGGTGCCTTTTTTAAAATTGAAGAAGAATACAAGGCTTGTTGTTACCTCATTTTACTTGCTTTGCTTTGCTTTCTGTTTCATTTCTTTCTTTCGCTTCAGATTTAATTTGTTTTTCATTATTGCAACTCCTTTACCGAGTTTTGACCACTTTGGCTCTATTCCTTTAGGAATCTAGATTCCTAGTATTCTAGACAGGGAACACAGGGGGCTAACACCTTCAACATCTTATCTGGCTGACATCAATTGTTACAGTTAGCCTGAGAATGTAACTTTTTTAAAAATGTTTTGTGATTTACATATGAAAGAAGTGAAACTATCATGTTCATTCCAATAGATGAGAGACTCAACAAACAATCAAGGTATTTTTCAATGTATAATTTCAGTTACATCATACTGTAAACTTTTGCTATAAATTCTGTGTCTTACAATAGTGTCCTCCACAACAGCCTGATGAAGGAGCGGCGCTCTGAAAGCTAATGCTTCCAATTAAACCTGTTGGACTATAATCTGGTGTTATGTGATTTTTAACTTTAGGAATCTAGACATGTAAAACTGGGCTTGAACCTCTCGATGGTGTTTGTGCTAAATAAGGCATGATGATATCACATAGGTTTTCCTCTCTTCTGCAGCCTCATTGGAGAGTCAAAATGGCAGAACCAACTGACCTCTGCACACAGGTTAGCTGCCTCAGTTTAGCAAAGTGCATTTTTGAATTTTAGAAGCTTTAAGGAGGGCTCTGTATTTAAACTGAGAATAATGTTTGACTTCTTAAAAATTGTTCATTTTGTAACTTCTAATTTTTAACTTCTAAATAGGAAAGCAAGCTGTCATGCGTTTTAATAAAAAAACAAAGTGAGACAGGGCTTCTGGCTTGACAGAATAGACATTTTAAGTCAAAGGCCTTTTGATTTTTTAATCTGGAGATCTGTATTTATTGAAATTGGTGCATTGGTTTTTTTTGAATGCTTTGATGTCTAGGGCAGTTTGATCTTCAGTGATGATCATTATGATCTGCCATCATGATATGGGATTCTGCCTCCAGCAGACCATACGTACTTGTTGAAGTGATATTTATGTTCGCTCCAGCAACAACAACAAGAAAACCAGACATGGGTAACACAGTACTGCAAGATTCAATAAATGTTTATTACAACTCCTGGTGTATACATATATTACAGTCACGGGCACTTCAGTGTCCAGGTTAGTTCTAAGCTAACCAGTTGGAAACATAAGAAGCACAATTCCATCAACTTGCCATGCTTCAAGTGGCCCCAGTTATGATGGAGATTGAAATCATTATACCTCAGGTCACATGTGATGATACAGTCATGAAAGACGGACTGCGTTCTGTGAAATAGAACAAAACAGACTCTTGACTCGACAAAGACCAATGAAGGATCTTTCCAGCAACAAGACCACCATAGATGAAGGCCGCTACTTGACCCTAATGCTAACCCTCTTCCCCTTACTGGGTTCTCAGTGACTGACCCCAGCTATGCTGCCTCACTTATCTTTCCTCTGTGGTTCCCACAATGATTCTGGATCAGTGGTGCTGGAAGAGCACAGCAATTCAGGCAGCATCCGAGGACAGGCAAAATCGATGTTTCGGGCAAAAGCCCTTCATCAGGCTCGGATGCTGCCTGAATTGCTGTGCTCTTCCAGCACCACTGATCCAGAATCTGGTTTCCAGCATCTGCAGTCATTGTTTTTACCTCGTTGGTTCCCACAATGAACTGGGTGGCCCTACACATAAGATCCTGCTCCACAGTTACCTGATGAAAGAGCAGTGCTCCGAAAGCTAATACTTTCAACTACACCTGTTGGACTATAAGCTGGTGTTGTATGATTTTTAACATAGTCTTTTTAATCTTCCCTCGTAGCCAATGTCCATTATATAGGCAACAGGTACTGACTGCCCTGTGTATTTGCAGTATGTCTCATCAAACAGTTTATTTCTATTATTTCTGGTCTGGAGCAATAGGGTATAAGAATAAACACAAACAGTTTCAGATGTGTAGTGGGAAAACTATTTTTTCACAGAGGAGTGTGAGAGGGTTGAATGTGTCATGGGTATTATTGATTGAAACAGAGACCACGAAATGGAATTTCAGCAAAGTTTCTCTTGTTCTGCCACAGTATCTCCCAGAGATATTTTGCAATGGAAAACCTGGTTATGCCTGATGAAATTTTGTTGACCTCCCGATTCTCCTTTCAATGATTGACTCAACTTATTTCTCCAATTCTCATAGGGGGTCAACCTTAAAAACGAGTAAATGCTGAGGAAGAACTTCACAAAACAAAACAAAAAGTCAGCAACAAGAAAGTGCAGCTTTGAACTGTGAAAATAAAAAAGTTGCCCAGGCTATAGGAGTGAGCAGACACAACTCCCTCCCTTTCTCATTTTTGAGGAAATATTATGGAGACATGAAAAGGAAATCCAGAAATAAGATGAAAAAATTATGATATCTTCATAAAACGATGTTGAGGTTTGATGCATTGCTGCTAAGGAATGTGGTAGGAGATAGAATCAGGGGATGGATAATATTCTCTGTTGCCACAACTAGGTGTTCCAAAAATTTTGTTTCCTGTTTCCAGGTTTAAGAACACCCGGAAGGAATTGCAGGTTATGGCGGAGTTGGGAATGCAGGATTCTTTAGAATGTGGGCGTCACTGGCTAGGCCAGCACTTATTGCCCATCTGCCATTACTCAGTGCGTAGTTAAGAGCCAACCACATTGCAGTGGGTTTGGAATCACATGTAGGCCTGACTAGTAAGGATGGCACCTTCCTTCTTTTAAGGACATTAGTGAATCAGATGGGTTTTCTCCGCCCCCCCCCCCAAAAAAAAATCAACTCACAGTCATCATTAGACTCTTTTGCTCAGAGATTGAACTCCTATCCCAACCTCTACTATAGTGGGATTCGAACTTGAATGTTACCTGGGCTCTCATTAACAAGCTAACAGTAAGACTGCCAAGCCACCACCTTCCCACAGTAGCACAGAAAGGTCAATCATGATCATGTTGAATGATCAAGTAGGATTGAAGGGCTGAATGACCTACTGCTGCACATTATTTGTATCTTTGAATGTATCTCTTCGTGGTTGCAGGAAAAAATCTGGGGAGCAGAAGGGGAAGGATCCAGCTGTGCAATCCACATTGGAACCAAAGATACAGAAAGAATCAGGAGTGGAGCATTTCAGAGAGAGATTGGTGATTTGGGTTGAAACTAAAATATAGAATCTCAAAGGCTATAATATCTGGATTGGTTCCTTACCTCTGCACAAACCTGTTCAGGAGCAAAGAGATTAGAATGTTAAATGTACAGTGAAGTGTGAGAGGCAGTGGTTTTAATTCGTGGGGCACACATAATAGGTTGTTGTGAACAAAGGAGTTGTTTCATTTGGACGTGTGGCTTATAAAATGGACTGTGACCAGCTTTCTGGCAAATACCCAGGATGTTAGTCAGAGCTGCGGAAGTGGCAGTGAAGAGGACGTGATTGGTTAGAAGGATTCAGGAAAGGACAATTCAAAACAGAATGACAACTATCAAGGCTGGGGAGCAAAGTAATGGTTTCGCTAAAAATGAGAAGCCTGGCTCAGAAAGAGAGAGACGTTTAACAAAGATTTTGAGGAACAGAGATGAAAAGCACATTGGAGAATACAGACAAAATATTTATACTAAATACACTATATTTAAACGTGTAGAGTGTTTACAAAAAGTCGTTGACTTAACAGCACAAGTAAAGATAAATGGGTTGACTTAATTGTAATTACACAGATATAGTTGCAAAGTGACAAATTAACCAAAACAAATCCAAGAACCGCAGATGCTGAAAATCTGAAACAAAAAACAGAAATAGCTGGAAAAACCCAGTGGATGTGAAAGTACCTGTGAGAGACCATTTCGAGTTTAGTAACCCTTCTTTATAATTGAAGAAGGTTCACTGGACTCAAAATTTTCTCTCTGCTTTCTCTCTATGGGAGCTGACAGACCAGCTGATTTCTCCAGCAATTTCTGTTTTTGTGACAAAGTGACCAAACGTGTCCACTTGCTTTTTTACAGGAGAAGGATTAGGGAAGAGTCAGGTAATAAACCTGACAATAAAGGATGGGATAAATATAATGGAAAGGAAGCATCTTAGCTCAGAAAATCAAGATCTCGAATCAGATGGCTGGTGCTAATGAATACCAAAGAGATACCAAACATTGATCAGAATAATTCACAGGGGTCTGTCAGAAGTTGTTTGCGTCCAGCTGTGGGAGGCGATAGCCTAGTGATATTATTGCTGGACTGTTAACCCAAAGACTCAGGTAATGTTCTGGGGAACTGGGTTTGAATCGTGCCGCAGCAGATGGTGGAATCTGAATTCAGTAAAACAAAAAAATCTGGAATTAAGAATCTAATGATGACCATGAATCCATTATTGATTGCCTGGAAAATGCATCTGATTCACTAATGCCTTTGAGGGAAGGAAACAGCCATCCTTACCTGCTCTGGCCTACATGTGACTCCAGACCGACAGTAATGTGATTGGCTCTTAACTGTTAGGGATGGGAAATAAATGCTGCCTAGACAATGATGTCTGAATTTAAAGAACCAACTGTGCCAGGCAGAGTAGGAGTCCTGAAGTTAGATGAGCATGTAATAAGGGTTGATGATAATCAAATCATGAGGAACTTGATCTTCATATGGACTTGGTAACTGACATTGACAGTAGTACTTTAGAGGATCAGTTCAGAGATAGTATTCAAGGTAGTTTTCGAGGTTAATATGGTGAGCAACCAATTATATTAAACCTAACATTGCACAATGAGAAAGCATTAAATAATAATCTTACATTAAATGTACCTGTGCGGAGGAGTGACTGTGATGGAAGCTGAACCAAGCAAACTATATATGTAATAATCTAGATTGGGAAACTAAATTAAAAGGTAGAAAGATGGATAAGCAAAAAGGAATGGTTCAATAATGAGTTCATCATCTGCAACAACTTTACGTTCCCTTAAGGTATAAAACCTCTCAGCAATAATCATCCAACCATTGCTAATAAGAGAAGCTTAAGACAATATTAGAGTGAAAGAAAAGGCTGATAACACTACCAAAACTAAATGCAAGTCTAAGGATTGGGAGGGTTTTGGAATTTAGTGCAATTTTCAATACACTACACCCGTGGGGTCCCCAGTAAATCTGAGATACAGTGGTCTGAACGTTCTTTTTTTTAAACTGAGTCCAAGTCACGTTAAAAATTCTGGAGAGATTTTCACTGTGAGGCCTGGCATCAGTGTTTCTTACTAAACCTGCCTCTCCCTTGTGAGCTCTGTTCAATTCTAGCCCCACCTTAACTTGGTCATTGATTTTGCTAATGTATGGCAAACACAAGCAAAGTGTTTGGGTTTTCCATGAGATTTACACGGCTCACCCTCCAGTGTGATAGATTCCAAAGAGTACACTGAGGTTGCTAACAGCTTCAACTTGCATCGACATTGCACACTGGCCACCAAAGCCCCCTGCAAAGCAACCACCTGCTTTTCAGCTACTTGCAACTTGTCCAGAGCACGTTTTGACAATGTTGCCAGGGTCAAAACATGCTCTGGACAAGTTGCAAGTAGCTGAAAAGCAGGTGGTTGCTTTGCAGGGGGCTTTGGTGGCCAGTGTGCAATGTCGATGCAAGCTGAAGCTGTTAGCAACCTCAGTGTACCCTTTGGAATCTATCGGCAGTCACCTTGCTAAGCCAACAGCTTGAAGAGTTTTATGACTTTATCACATAGCACAGTTGACCAGAAACTCAAGCTTCAATTCTGGAAGAATGGCACCTCATTTTCCAGTTGAGGACCCTGCAATCTTCTGGACTCAATATCAAGTTCAACAACTTGAGGTCTTGAGCCCTCCCATGTCCTTACTCCCACCGCCCACACACAAGCCTTGTTATCACATCATCTCATTTGCTTCTTGCATTGTGTGCCTCGGGATAGTTTCCTTTGTATTACTTTACTCTTCACAGGCAAATCAAAATTGGCTGTTCATGGATTTTTTTTGTTGAATTGCAATCATTTTGAGCAGGTGTGACTTCCAGCTGTTCACCCTCAGAGTGGAGAAGTAAGATAATTTACCTCGTATACAGGATTATGAAACATCGCATCATGCCTTTGGAAGGAAATGGTCATGTTTGGCAAAGTGCCAAATACAGCTATGATTCTAAATGCACATCAAAAATGTGACAGATTGAAAGTAGCAAATGCCATATTGATCAGCAACAACAAAACATTTTTTTTTCTTTTGGTTTTCTTTTTTTCTTTTTTTGTGTGCAGGTGTGAGACACAATGAAAGACAACAGATGCACAAGTCTTTATTCAAGTCTCACCACCAGGAAGAAAAGAAAGCACCCAAGTGGCCAGTGACAAGCAGTGCCCTTCACATCAAAGGGCAATGCTGTGTGATCAAACAGTGAAGGGGAGGGCAGGGACTAAATCAAAATAGAGTTGGAGGGGGAAATAATACACTCCACTCCCCGTGGCACCCACCTCTCCCTGAATAGCTCAAGGGTGTTGGTGGACACCTTGTGCTCCTTCTCCAGAGACACCAAAACATTTTATTCTAATGAAATGTCTCCATGATGATAAAAAGTTAATTAATACTTCTAGGCTGCATTGTCATACTGGTGAGGTCCAAGTGAATGTGTTCACTCTGTGTCCAACACTAGCTCATTGGGTTCCTAACTCTCCACCTTAAAACGCTTTCTGCTGCTGAAAGGAAATAAATACGTTTCCAAAGGATTATTCCGGAAACCAATGTTGCCTAATTTTCACCATCACCATCGTTGTTGCCAGTGTAAAGTTCTTTAGATGAAACAGATGCACTTGAAATTAGAACTGCATATTCTTTTAAACATTAATAGTGGGATTGAGAACTTCACAAGTGTTAGCATAAGGTGTTATGAAAGTGTAGGAGTGCACTGTACATTTAAGAGAGTGAAGGACTTGGCAAACACACAGTGCTGGAAAATTCTCAATGTAACATTTGGTTCAGAACGGATAGCACTAGCTGAGTTGCTATGAGACGAAAAAACAAATTCAAATTCGGCCAATCAGTTTAAATTATACCCCAAAAAATACCAAATTCCAATCAAGTTTGAATTTAGTATATTGACAATCTGAAAAGCCAATGACACAATTCAATGTTTTGGGGGCATAAGATTGGGGAACATTGAGTTGGGAGGAGAACTGCCAAGTCACCAGCATGTAAAGACTGCCCAGAAAATAGCTCTTTTAAAAGGTACCTTTATCAATCAGTAACCCGTGAAGCAGAATCCCTAAGAAGAAGAAAAGAAGACAGGAATTACAGAGAAAAACTGAAAGTGCAGGACTTTGAGATAAGAAGTTTTGCTTTGTAAATCTTAATCGGGATTTTTATTGGACCAGTGTTGTAGAGGGGAAAATAAAAGATAGGTTAGGGGAAGGAGTTGTAAATAATTGTTAGGTAACTATTCTCAGTTATACTTTAAGAAATAAAGCTGTTGATTTTTACTTCAAATAGTTCTTGGCCTCTCAAATTTTCACTGGTAACTGCACGGGATAAATCTTTTCTGTGTTGCTGGTTTAAATTAAGCAGAAGGGTTTACCCTGTGTCGTAACAAAGGGTTAGTGCGAGGATTAGGTTTAGGGTTAGGGTGAGGGTGAGGGCTAGGGTAAGGGTGAGGGTTAGGGTGAGAGTTAGGGTGAAGGTTAGGGTTAGGGTTTTAGTTAGCGTGAGGGTGAGTGATAGAATTAGAGTAATGGTGTAGGTTAGGGTTAGGATGAGGGTGAGGGTTAGGGTTAAGGTTAGAATGAGGGTGATGGTTAGGGTTAGGGTGATGGTGAGGGTTAGTATTAGAGTTAGGGTTAGGGTGAGGGTGAGGGTTAGGGTTAGCATTAGCATGAGGATGAGGGCTAGGTTTAGGATGATGGTGAGGTTTTGTGTTGGGATGAGACCTTGGGTTAACGTGATGGTTGAAGAGTTAGGTGAAGAGAGTGATAGAGTTTGACTGGTTGTCTTAACTGAAACATTTTCAATCTCCAGGAATTAGAGTCAGAGAAAATAGAGAAAAAGATTCGTTGGTCCATCAAGTCTCATCAATTGAAAATATGGCATTGGCATTGCCAGTGTACATCTAAATGCTTCTTAAATGTTATGAGATCTTCTGCTCTACCCCTCATATAGGCAGCGGGTTCCAGATTCCCATCATGCTCTGGATAAAAAAGCCTTTCCTCACATCTCCTCCAAACCTCCTGTCCCTGACCTTAAACCACTGGTCATTGATCCCTCCATCAAAGGGAAAGGTTTCTTCCTGTCTACCCTATCTGTGCCCTCCTCACAGTTTGCTACATCCCAATCATGTCCCTTCTCAATTCCCTCTGCTCTAAGGAAAACACTTCCAGTCTGCCCAATTCCTCTTCATGACTGGAAATCTCCAGCCCAGGCCGCATCCTGGTAAATCTCCTCTCCAGTGCAATCACATCCCTCCAATAATGTGCATTCCAAAACTGCACACAATACTCCAGCTGTGGCCTAACCATTGCACAGACAGCAGGGAGGATGAGCATGGCATCATTCAAGTGTAGGGAGCCATTCGGTGAAGGGAGGGCAACAATAATGTAATAAAGGTAGGGACACTGTCATTAGGGGGATGGATACAACTCTCTGCAGCTGCTGGTGTGAGTCCTGAAGGTTGCGTCTGCCCAGTGCCGGGGTTAAGAACATCTCCTCAGGGCTGGAGAGGAACTTGGAATAGGAAGTGGGGATCCAGCTGTTAGTACTAATGACATCGGTAGGACTAGAAAGGACATTCTGCTAAAAGAGAGGCAGGGGGAAATAGTGAATTCTGGGCCAGTTAGCGTGACATTGGTAGTGGGAAGTGTAGTGATTGAAATGAGATCAACCAGGTGGACTTCATAGAATATGAGTGGACCAGATTAATAACCTCAATCAGGGAGCCCTGGCTGACAGTTATACACAGGAGTGTCAGAGGTTCTGTTCACTCTGAGAGCTGGCCCAGAGGGGGCTGGATTAGTATCAAAGACTCTCCATGTGTAAATAAAGGGTGATTTGTTGACAGGATATGGGCCTCTGTGGAGTTATTTCAGAGGCAATGCGAGAAAAACATGCTCCTGAAGAAATTTGCTCATAATAGTCGTCTTTGAGTTGGGGTAAGCATTTCTAGTGTGATGCTGTCATTTGGGAAGCTGGCCTTGTTTGATCCTGCCATCGAAGACTAGTGAGTTTTGGAAAGATTTGTAGCGCAGGTTGAGGTTCTGGATGTAGGTTTGCTCACTGAGCTGGAAGGATCGTGTTCAGACGTTTAATCACCCTACTAGGTAACATCTTCAGTGAGCCACCAGACTAAGCTGAATATAAACCTTCCAGCTCAGTGAGCAAACCTAAATCCGCATTGAAGACTAGGCCCAGTATATGGAAAGAATGCAATAATTTTCCCAGGGAAATGAAACTGGGGCAGAAGAAAAGCAATGCATAATTCTCCTGAATGCTCTTGTGGACTCGCAGCTTTTTCAGTTATTAAGAGCCTAATTTTCCTTGGGAATCGGTTTAGCACAGTTGACTGGATTGTTGGTTTACAGAGCAGTGTGATGCCAACAGCATGGGTTCAATTCCCATCACTGGTTTGAGGTTATCAGGAAGGACTCTTCCCTCACCTGAGGTCTGGTGGCCCTCAGGTTAAATCGTGACCAGTTGTTTCTCTCTCTAATGAGAGAGCAGCCTCTTTGGGTCTGGTAAGACTAAAGTGACGCAACAACTATCTCTGAGACACCAGATATTAAAACCCTTCAAGAGTGAACAGATTTAGTTCATGAAAATTATGATCTAAGCTTCCTCCAATTCTAACTCACTATTGGTTTTACGAGGCAATTTGAGAACCAAAGGAATTGACATTGGGATTTTTGACTGGGTTAAGGTGACTAGCAGAGGCATGTGAATTTGGTTTAAACCTTAATGAGATGCTGAGAGACCATTTGATATGTTGGGTTAATGATGTAACCATGCTGAAGAGCCTACTAGCTAAAGCCCGACTGGACTTCAACCAGGCATTACAACTGGCTTTATCACTGGAAAATGCGGCAAATGGAGCATATGAGTTACAGTGTATTCTGATGGAAGTGGACTCCCTCACCAGTTTGACTGAACTTGGGGGACACCACTTGAGTGAAGGCAATTGCATATTCTCACTCAGGACATATCCTGATCAGAGGGACGCTAGGTCAACACCCAGCAAAACTCCAAAACAAAGCCCAGCCTCGGCCAAACAATTCCAATTTTCTTCAGGATCTGGGATGGAAAGCCATTATAACTGCTGCTGGTATGTGGACTGAAGACAGCAAAGGAGTCCCAAGAGACCTAAACCGAGTCAGAGAACTCATAGACCATTATCCAGGAGAGAGCACATACCCTGAAAAGTCCAATAGACCATAAAACATAGGAGCAGAAATAGGCCATTCAGCCCATTGGGTCTGCTCCACCATTCAATCATGGCTGATAAGTTTCTCAACCCCATTCCCCTGCTTTCTCCCCATAGCCTTCAATCCCCTTGATAATCAAGAGCCAATCTATTTCCATCTTAGAAATATTCAATAACCAGGTTTCCACAGCCTTCTGTGACAATGAATCCCATAGATTAACTCTCTGGCTGAAGAAGTTTCTCCTTATCTCCATTGTAAAACATTTTCCCTTTACTCTAAGGCAGTGCCTCGGGTCATTGTCTATCCTACCAATGGAAACATCTTCCCAACATCCACTTTGTACAGGACATTCGGTATTCTGTAAATTTCAATTAGATCCCCCATATCCTTCTAAACTCTATTGAGTATAGACTCAGAGTCCTCAAACGTTCCTCATACGTTAGGCTTTTTATTCCTGGAACCATTCTCCTGAACCTCCTCTGAACACACTCCAGGGCCAGTACATCCTTCCTGAGATATGGGGCTCAAAACTGCTCTGACTAGAGCCTTATAGAGCCTCAGGAGTCCATCCCTGCTTTGATATTCAAGTCCTCTCAAAATCAATGCCATCATTGCATTTGCCTTCCTAACTACTGGCTCAACCCACAAGGTTACTTTGAGAGAATCCAGGACTAAAAGCCTGGGAACTATAGACCAGTAAGCTTAACATCTGTGGTGGTTAAGCTACTTGAGAAGACTCTGAGGGATAAGATATACGTGCATTAGGTGTAGCCAGCATGGGAGATCATGCTTCACAAGTTTGTTAGAGTTCTTTGAAGAAGTGACCAGGAAGAATAACTAGGGGAGGGCAGTAGATTTACTCTGCATGGATTTAAGTAAGGCCTTTGATAAGATTCCACATGTAGGCTGCTCTGGCAGGCTAGATTACATGAAATCCAGGGAGAGCTAGCAAATTGGATACACAATTGACTTGATGGTGGGAAGTAGAGGGTATTAGTGGAAGGATGCTTGTTGGACTGGAGGCTTATGACTATTGGAGTGCCTCACGGGTCAGTGCTGTTTGTTATCTATATCAATGATTTGGATGAGAATGTACAACGCATGATTAGTAAGTTTGCAGATGACACTAAAATAGGTGGCATCATGACAAGAGGACCATTATCAGAAATTGAAGCAGGACCTTGATCAGCTGAGTAAGTGGGCCGAGAAATGGCAAATGAAGTTAAATATAGAGAAGTTGAGGTCATGCATTTTGGAAAGTCAAATCAAGGTAGGAGTTCCATGGTGAATGGTAGGGCCTGAAGGAATGTAGTGGAACACAGGGATGTTGGAGTTCAGGTACATGGTTCTCTGAAAGTGGAGTCCCAGGTGGACAGGGCAGTGAAAAAGGCTTTTGGCACACTGGCCTTCGTCAGTCAGGGCATCGAGTATAGCAGTTAGGAAGTTATGTTGCAGTTGTACAAGATGTTGGTGAGGCCACACTTAGAATATTGTGTTCAGTTTTGGTCACCTTGTTATGGGAAGGATGTTATTAAAATGGAGAGCTTTAGGGAGATGTTGGGCAAGCTAAGACTCTTCTCCTTAGAGCATAGGAGACTGAAGGGGGATCTTGTGGAAGTGTATAAGATCATGAGAGGCATGGATGGGGTGAATGCACTCAGTCTTTTTCCCAGGTTTGGGAAATCAAGGACCCAGAGGGCATCAGTTTAACTTTGGAGGGGAAAGAATATAAAAGAACCCGACAGGAACTTTTTTTTTTACACAGAGCCTTTGCCATATGCGCATGGTATGAGCTGCCAGCGGAAGTGGTTGAGGCAGGCACATTAACAACATTTAAAAGACATTTGGACAAATACATGGATAGGAAAGGATTAGAAGGATAATGGGCCAAGTGCAGGGAAATTAGGTTGAATGGCCCACTTCTGCTGCTATGTTTTACGCTGTTGTGTAAGTGGGGTAGAAACCCCATGGGTCCTGGTACTTGATTAAGATTCCACAGTTTCTGGGGATGGCTTCCTGAAATTTGGAGCACCTTTTCAGTTACATTTTGCTTCCCGTGAACGTACTTATTTTATTAAACAATCAGCCACTTGATATTCAAGCTGGCTGAGCCAGACTGCCCTTGACGCAAGTATTTTTGGATAAAAGCACAAAGCTGAATTTTTCAGTGCTTTAAAAAATCTCAAGCAAAGGCAGCTAATGCTTGGATCATGCAGCAGCAAAAAGGTAGCAGCTGCGGCTGTCCTGAGCCTGTGTCAAAGCCAGAAAATAAGACTTTAAAAGCTCGAATTATAGATGAATTGCATTTAAAAAGGGAACACAACAACAGAAAGAGGAGGGAAAATACACACAGACCAATAGACTGACCTTTGGACTGCAGCGTTGATTCTGAATGCCACTATTTTTAAAATGGTTATGGAAGCAACACAATATAAGCTTGTAGATTAAAGAATCATGATACTTGAGAGCAGAACAATCTACATTAGTTGTGGAAGAGCCAGTATTCATCTGCCTGGCATCTCACAGCTACAATAATGTGTGGGTATAATTTTAGATTGAATTATGACTGTCAGTCCACTGCTATTAAGGTTTCCAGCCACAGACAGAAGAACAGTTAGCGTGATTGGTGTGTGTATATATGTATATATATATATATCACTTGCTCATTATGTTCTTTCATACTGTGGACAATACGAATGTACGCAATTTAGGAAATCTCTCCTGGCCAATTAGCATGTCACATGCTGGGACCTTCCTATTCATTTTAGTGCAGGACCAAGTTCCACGCTGCTCTCATTGGCACATCTAGCAGCCAGAAGCCAATCATTTTATATCTTAGAAATGAAGTGGGCTCCAGCAGTGAAGTTCCATAATTATAAAAGAAAAGTTGGCTATTAGTTTCATGACAAGAGGTAAGACTATAACTGAGAGTTTTACTGATGAAGCTGGATGTACACTGGAGTCTCAACAGACAAATGTGTGAAATCCCAATTAAGCAGTTGCCGCCAATTATTAGGAAGGGGGTGATGATGTACTCTCTGATGTCCTGAAGATTGAGAAAGCCATATTAAGCCATCACCTTTTCTCATTAAGTTCATGAATCTATATCCAAATGCATACAATATGGAAAAAATTAAGACGCTTCATTATTTGCTAGGCATTTATAGACAGTTTTCAGCACTAGGGGTTCAAGTATACAATTCTTTGAAGTTTGCTTCACATGTAGACAGGGTCATTAAGAAGGCAATTAGTATGCTTGCCTTCCTTGGTCAGACCTTTGAGTATCAGAGTTGGGACATTATGTTCGGGTTATAGAGCACGTTGAGGAGGCCTCTTCTGGAGTGCAACATTCAGTTCTGCTCACCCTGTTATAGGAAGGATATTCTTAAGCTGGAGAAGGTTCAGAAGACATTTACCAGGATGTTGCTGGGAGTGGAGGGTTTGAGTTATAAGGAGGGGCTCGATAGAGCCATAGAGTCATACAGATGTACAGCATGGAAATAGACCCTTCAGTCCAATTTGTCTATTCCAACCAGATATCCTAATATAGTCTAGTCCCACTGAGTCATAGAGATGTACAGCATGGAAACAGACCCTTCGGTCCAACCCGTCCATGCTGACCAGATATCCCAACCCAATCTAGTCTCACCTGCTAGCACCCGGCCCATATCCCTCCAAACCCTTCCTGTTCATATACCCATCCAAATGCCTCTTAAATGTTGCAATTGTACCAGCCTCCAACACTTCCTCTGGCAGCTCATTCCATATACATACCACCCTCTGAGTGAAAAAGTTGCCCCGTAGGTCTCTTTTATATCTTTCCCCTCTCGCCCTAAACCTATTCCCTCTAGTTCTGGACTCCCCGGACCCAGGGAAAAGACTTTGTCTATTTATCCAATCCATGCCCCTCATAATTTTGTAAACCTCTATAAGGTCACCCCTCAGCCTCCGACACTCCAGGGAAAACAGCGGAACATTTTTCACTGGAGCATAAGAGGTTGAGGGGTGACCTTATAGAGGTTTTCAAAAGTCAGGAGGGGTATAGATAAAGTGAATGGCAGGTGCATTTTCCCTAGGGTGAGGGATTTCAAGATTAGGGTGCACGTTTCTGAGGTGAGAGAAGAAAGATTTAGAAAGGACATGTAGAAGCAAATGTTTTAAACAGAGAGTAGTTTGTGTGTGGAATGAATTTCCAGAGGAAGTGGTGGATGTGGGTACAGTTTCAACACTTAAAAGACATTTCAGGAAGTAAATGAATAAGAAATATTTGGAGGAATATGGGTCAAACGCAAGCAGGTAGGAGTAGTTTAGTTTTGGGATTATGTTCAGCATGGACTAGTTGAACTGAAGGGTCCATTTACGCACTGTATGACTATAGTTCTATGACACAGATTTGATGAAGGGAAAATGCTTCCACTAAACATTAATTGTGGTAAATCAATCAATGTTTTTCACATGAGATCAACTGGCTGGAAATATGACTAAAGGTTATATATAAGGATAAGTTGGGGGTTATTTTGGAGCATTGCAAGCCATCAAGACATAAGAACAAGAGTAGATTCTTCAGCCCCCTGCACTTTCCTGGTCATTCAGTTATGACTGTGGCAGATTGTAACTTCACCTCATTTCTTTATGTTTGCTCCAGACCTCTTAATTCCCGTATCGAACAAAATCTATTACTTTCAGAGTTACACCTGACTGGTGTAGCTCACTGGAAAGTGACCCCTGTTTTTCCTCAGATTCTTGGAAAAGTTAAAGCTTTTATAAAGTACACAAAGTTCTCCAGTTTATCTGATTCAAAGACCCAGTTTCTCAAAGCATGGACCAGGTTTCTGTACTGATCAAGAACCATTAGTTATTACAAGCAATGAGATGCTAGTTACAGGTAAACAATTACAGACAATCAGCACATAAGAACACAAATTAAAACATGAATCCCCTTATAAGCTCCCTCTTACAAGCAGACAGCCAGAGTAAAACAGGTTATGGACAGAGGAGATAAAACTGGAAAGACAGCGCAATAGTCATTGATTGCAGGTTCTGTTGTTAAGCTGATCTTCATGAACTTTCTGCTGGTCAGCACATTATTTCAACCGTCTTTCTCTGGGTGCTTCCACTGGTTGGTAAGAGATGCAAGGTGTTTGGTTCACATATAAAACATTTCTGTTTTAATAGTAAAAGTCACAGTTTACAAAAACAGCTGCAGGAAAAATAAACTTGTTTTCCTGGTTTAAAAGTTAGTGTTGACTGCCAATAATAAAGAGACTGTCCCTGAGCTGGGGAGAAGTGAACACATCTCTCTCTCTCTCTCTCTCTCTGTAATTTGTTTCCAGCTCCAACCTGTTCAGTTAGACAAGCAGGAGGCTGGAAGAACACAGCAGCATCAAGAGTTGGAGAAGTCAACATTTCAGGTGTAATCCTTCTTCAGGACCTTCTAACTAAGCTGCTCACAGTTACCTGAGACCGAATCACACAGTATTGACAGGCTAAAGGTTGATTGTCATTGGTAACTGGTCACTAGTACATAGACCAATCAACTTCTTGTTGCTAACAAAAGCTACATCTGTCCAGCCTCCTGGCTCCAAGTAGTCTGCAACTCAACCTTCCATCACTATTTACTCAGTTGGTTGTCTTCATGATGGTTACTTGCTTTTCAAAACATATACCTATCCTTCCAAACACTGATTTTAAAACTGCTCTTTCCCATTTCAGTCCACATTCCTTTTTTTAAATAACATCACAAAATAAAGAGACATGATCATTGCAGCTTTCTTGAAGTCTCCAAATTTCCTAACATCCACAAGCCTTTTAGACAAGGGAGCTCCAGGTTTCCTGTACCTTTGATATGAAAAGGTAAAGTTTAAGATTTCGCACATGAAAGGTCTTTTCTGAAAAAAGAGCTTCTCGTTTTTAATTTTCACAACACTGTAAATGGTTTCTCTATACCAACTTGGTCAAATCCTTCCAACATTTTCATCACCAGGATTAATTCACTTTTCCAAAGTCAAGGAAGAACAAGCCAATCTTATACAAGATGCACTTACAATTCAACTTTCTAAACCTGCTATAATTCTGGCAAATTTGAAATGCACCCCCTTCAAAATCAATGTAATGATTGGAAATGCACAGAGATATTGTCCGAAGGTAATTATCTAACTTGATCAATTACAGTTCCTTGCAATGTAAATATATAATCTCCTGCTCTGGTACGCTGTTGGGCAGCGCAGCTGGATGCTTAGTAAAAATCAAAAGAAACACAGATGCTGTAAATCAGATACAACAAAACAAGTTGCTGGAAAAGCTCCGCAGGTCTGGTAGCACTTGTGAAGAGAAATCAGATTTAATGTTTAGGGTCCTGTGACCCTTCCAGGAAGGGTCAACAGACCTGCAAATGTTAACTCTGATTTCTCTTCACAGATCTGAGCTTTTCCAGCAACTTCTATTGTTGTTTGCTGCTGGATGCTTGGTCCAGTAATGCCATTGAATGTCAAGAGGTGGTGGTTAGGCTGTCAGTGGGGACACAGCTTTCTCTGGCACTTGTAGTCATGAATGTTACTCGCCACTTGTCAACGTAAGTCTGATCGCTGCCTACTGTTGAAAGCAAGGACGGAATGCTGCACTGGCTGAAGCATTGCAAATGAAGCCGCACCATGATCAGTAACCAATCACATTTCTCCCTTGTTCTAAACTCAAAACTGGAAGGAGGATTGATAAAGCAGCTGAGGATGAGTGAGCCTAGGTCACTGTCCTGAGAATTTCTCCAGCTTTTGGACATGAGATCATTGGCATTCAACAAAGAGAAGCATTGTCTTTTATATCGCTTCAGCCACTGGAGAATTCTCACCAGATCCCATTTAATGTTAATTTTATTAGAATTCCTTTGTGCCATACTCAGTTAAATATTTCCTTAAAGTCAAAGGTAAGTCACTACTGTCTCATCTCTGAAATTCAGGTCTTGTGTCCATGCAATCACAATATTTAGACCTGAGCACTTCTGACAGAAATCAAACTGAACATGGTTGAGCTGGTTTATCGTGATTAAAGTGTCACTAGCTTCCATTATTTGTTACTTTGTTCTTTGTCACTGATTGTGAGTCGAGTGATGGGAAGTAACTTGCTTGGTTGGATTTGTTCTGTTATATTTGGACAGGAAATAACTGGTACTTTTTCTCATTGCTGGGTCAATATGGTATGCTATCTGTGTGACTAGAGACAAAACTAGGTTCTAAGCACCAATACCATGATGGTATTGTACTGTTGTTCGAGTTGAATTTTCATTATTCCCAGTTTTAATTTTGGTTTTCAGCTATGAACTGGAAACTAGGAGCTAAAGATGACTTTTGAATTATGGGTAACAGCTTGTATTAAAAGGAATTCAGACCAAATGAGTTTTTATTCATTGCTAAGACTGGAAGTTAATTGTGGGTTGATTCCTGAGCAAAAGGTTGTGCAAATGCTTCATTACTGGGAAAGACCACTATGTTTAAAAAGAAAGCAGAAGCTGGCTATTAATGAGGTCAGTACCCAAAAATTGGTTCCAGCAAGTCTGGAAAAGACCTTATGCTCAAACAAATGGCAGTTTTTCAATAATAACAGGGACCTCATGGTGGAGATGGTCAGTATGTCAGGAAGTAGTCAGAATTTTGATTTGGTATTTGGCCTGTGTTTTTGGTGGGAAAGAATCTGGATGTTGATGCAACAGCATAAAGATTTGAAAACCCACTGCCTGACTTCCTATGAATCTCAAAGAGTAGAAAACTCAGTTGAAAGGCTTTTTCTGAGTGAACTGTAAAGGTGACCCTGATCAACACCTTCACAAAATCAACCAAGAAGCCATCATCAATACCTGTGGAAAAATGTCTCACGAAACAAAAACAGAAATAGTTGGAAACGTTCAGTAGGTCTGGCAGCATGTATGAAGAGAGAAAGCAGAGTTAATGTTTTAGGTCAAATGACGCTTCCTCAAAAGAAAGGGTCACTCGACCTAACCCTTAATTCTTTTACTGTTCAAAAATCTATCTAATTTTGTCTTAAAAACATTCAAAGAGGTAGCCTCAACTGCGTCAATGGGCAGGGAATTCCACAGGTTCACAACCCTTTGGGTGAAGAAGTTCCTCCTCAACTCAGTCCTGAATCTGCTCCCCCTTATTTTGAGGCTATGCCCCATCGTTCTAGTTTCACCCACCAGTAGAAACAACCCCCTTGCTTCTGCCTTACCTATTCCCGTCATAATTTTATACGGTTCTATAAGAACACCCTCCCATTCTTCTAAATTCCAATGAACATAATCTCAGTCTACTCAACCCAGTTCTCAAAAGGAAACCTTCCCAATTCCAGAATCAACCCAGTGAACCTCCTCTACACCCCGTCCAGTGCCAGTACATCCTTCTCAAGTAGGGAGACCAAAACTGTACATGGTACTCCAGGTGTAGCTCACCAGCACCCCATACAGCTGCAGCATAAATCTCCCTGTTTTTAATGCCATCCCTCGAGCAGTGAAGGACAGTATTCTATTTTTCCTTCTTAATTACTTGCTCCACATGCAAACCAACTTCTCATGATTCATGCACAAGGACGCACAGTAAAGCAGCATGCTGCAAATTTTAATAATAGTCCATTTTGCTATTATTCCTACCAAAATGGATGACCTCACATTTACAAACATTGTACTCCATCTGCCAGACCCTTACCTACTCACTTAACCTATCTGTATCCTCTGCAGACCTTCAGTGTCCTCTGCACACTGTCCACACTTCCAGTCAAAGCATACAGCACAGAAACAGACCCTTTGGTCCAATCAGTCCATGCCGACCATAATCCCAAACTAAACTAGATTCATTTGCCTACACATGACCCACATCCCTCCAAACATTACGTCTTTAGTTTAAGATGTAGCCTGCGATGCCTGGAGTTGATTATTCAAATGCCTGGCTGAGAACCATTAGGTGGGAGTGGGTGCTGCAGATGCAGGAGATTAGAGTCAAGATTAGAGTGGTGCTGGAAAAGCACAGCAGGTCAGGCAGCATCCGAGGAGCAGGAAAATCGACGTTTTGAGCAAAAGCCCTTCATCAGAACCATTAGGGTCAATTTTGATGATCTTTGAAAGTTTTAATTTTACTGTGTTGTAAATACAAAAGTAAAAAGGCTGATTTGGTTCAGCTGCCTGTCGCTGTGTTATAACATTGCACGGTTTGCCACAGGCAGTATTTTATGATACAAAATGCCAGTGTGCATGTAACTTTATATGATTTCCCCTTTACCTCTGGGGGCAAAATCCTCAGGGAGATAGGATAGAGTGGTTATATGGATAAGGTGACTTTGTTCATGGAGAATTTTGCTTGTTTATTCGTGAGGGGTATAGATAAGGTAAACGACAGGTGTCTTTTCCCTAGTATTGGTGATTTCAAGACAAGGGGGCATATGTTTAAGATGAGAGGAGAAAGATTTGAAAAAGACATGAGGGATGTGTTTTTTTTTACCAACAGTAGTTCATGTGTGGAAATGGTGGATCACGTGCAGTTGCAACATTTAAAAGATATTTAGGTAAGTACATGAATAAGTAATGTTTGGAGGGATATGGGCCAAGTCCAGACAGGTGGAGCTA
Source organism: Chiloscyllium plagiosum (assembly GCF_004010195.1). Classification (NCBI taxonomy): domain Eukaryota; kingdom Metazoa; phylum Chordata; class Chondrichthyes; order Orectolobiformes; family Hemiscylliidae; genus Chiloscyllium; species Chiloscyllium plagiosum. The sequence goes on from NC_057719.1 coordinate 13,683,246, forward strand.
GTTTAGTTTGGGTTGGCATGGACTGATTGGGCCAACCTGTCTGTTTCCGTGCTGTATGGTTGGACCAAAGGTCTGTTCCTGTACTCTGATTCTATAATTGCAAGGCCACAGTTTTGGTTATGGTGTACACATTCATCAGTTTTCACAGAAGTGAATAGAAATGAGGATTTCAATCCCTAGAAATACTAGCAAAGAGGATGGCATTCCATGTAACTCGAACAGAAAGTAAGATACTAGCTGAATATAAAGCCTAATTATCTATAAGGCCTGTGTAAAAATTTGACTACAATCTATTATGGTAATTAGTATCCTCCTTGTTAATACTGTATATCATGCAGTTACAAAACAGAAATCCCTCAGCTTTGACACGTGAATGCCTATGTTCCAGGCACTGAGCAGAGATAAAGAAAATCTATCATTCTACAATACCAAATCTCAGCTCCAGTATTGTTTCATGATTTATGGGGGAGCAGGATATAATCTCAAGGGGAAAGTGTAAAGTAACCACATACACCGTGTATGAACATATTTTTATGAGTCAGGAGTGGCACAACACATTCACACCAAATTTTCCTTCAGAATAAAGGAAGCTTCAGGAGGCTGGAAGATTTAGAGAGACTGCTAACAAGATCCCTTTAACCTGCCATTAAGTAAACATTGTTTGCAGAGCTTGGAGGAGGGTTATCGAGGGCTAGAGGGCTCAGTGTGTTGTATGAAGGCAGCAGCTCAGAGGCCCCAAGGTTGTGGTCATTACAATGCTGCACTGCCCTCATGGTCATGTCCATAATGTGACCTTGTGAGCACGTGTCCAGGGTTCTTGAGTGGATGCACTTCAGCAGTACCTGACAGGCATCCACATTAGAACAGGAGGATTCTGTGTAATGCAATGTGGGCCACACATTCCTAACACTGTTGGGTGTGGGTCTGAAAGGTTTCATATCTGGGAGAATGTGGAATGCACTCAGCATTGTGGTAATGCACAGTCAGGCTCTGTATAAGACCATCCATAGGGAAATGGGGAAAGCTTCTCGCACGAGCAGCAGCATTCATAGAAATACTCGAGTATCGCAGAATCACAGAAATATTAAAGCATGGAACATGGCCATTCGGCCCATCTTGCCTGTGCCAGCTTTTCAAGCAATCTAGTGCCCATCTCCTGCTCTTTCCCCATACCCTTGTATGCTATTTTGCTCCAAATAATCATCCCCTCTTCAATATTTCAATTGAATCTACCCCAACCACAGGGTGGCTCAGTGGTTAGCATGGACCCAGATTACATTCCATCCTTGGGTTACTGTGTGGCATTTGCACAATGTCCCAGTGTCTGCATGGGCTTCCTCCAGGCACTCCAATTTCATCCCATAGTCCAAAGCTAGAGGGATTGGCTATGCTAAATTGTCCCATAGTGTCCAGGGATGTGCAGGTTAGGAAGATTAGCCATGGGAAATGTAGGATTACAGAAATGGAGGGGGTATAGGTGGGATGCTTTTTGGAGAGTCAGTGTGGACCCAATGGGCCAAATAGCCTGTTTTCACACTGCAGCGATTCTATGAAATTGACTCAACATTTCCAGGCAGTGCATTCCATACTTTTAACGCCCCACTGACCATACCCTGTATATGGATCACAGTTTTGTAATAATCATCTGACTGTTCACTTGAACACACTCTCAAGATCTCTACTTGTTTAACCACAGTGGGTTAACTCATCCACAACTAACCAGATCATCATGATAACCAGTAGAATTCTGACATTGGTGATAACAGCAGTTTTTCAACTAAATCTAACTTAATCAATGTCAAAATCAAGAAAGAAAATAGAACTGGGACAACATGTGATGATAAAAAGGTCAGACTTGAAGGATTGCTGATGAGCCTTTCTCAGATTTATTACAATCTGAAGAAAATCTCACTCTAGAGAAAGAAATTCATTTGGAAAGAAAAGCAAAGTAGAACTGATCGATCCTCAAGGGTGAGAGAAAATCTTTGGTACAGGAGATCTTCCAAATCTATTTGCTTTTTTAAAAACAATACAGTAAAAGGAAACCAAGAAAAGAAGATAGATTCGGGAGGACGAGCACAATTATCTGAAGTCTTCATCAATGCAGTGGCTGAAAATGTGTTGCTGGAAAAGCACAGCAGGTCAGACAGCATCCAGGGAACAGGACAATCGACGTTTCGGGCATGAGCCCTTCTTCAGGAATGAGTAAAGTGTGCCCAGCAGGCTAAGATAAAAGGTAGGGAGGAGGGACTTGGGGGAGGGGCGTTGGAAATGCGATAGGTGGAAGG